>NW_021145251.1:0-92708 GCF_900634775.1 Gouania willdenowi
GTGTGTGTGTGTGGGAGCCTGAGCAGCGACTGACACACACCAGTGAGGACAGACTAGACCAGAGGTTTATTCCATAAAGTAGGTTATGTTCAAACTCTGAGTATGTTCAGGCTGAAATGATGAAACTCTGAGTATCTCATTCCTAAACGTGAGGTATGTTCTTTTCTAAGTATGTTACCATGGCAACATTGTCCGTGAACTAAACCTGGTCACTGGCAGGTTTTATCAAAGAAACCCTGGGTTTCTACCTGGCTCCGCCCACCTGAACACTTTAATAAACCTTAACACTTTTCTCTGAAACACATTAGTAACATCACACACCACAGACGTGTTCACATCATTACTAATGTTGTGTTGCTTTATGTTTATTTATTTTTTTATCAAACGGTAGTTTTCTTTCTAACATTGTAGATGTAGATCATTAAGTGAAACACACTGAGAGGTTGATCTACATTAAAAACATCTACTGACGTCTGTAGTAAAGTTCACTGAATACAAACCTGTAGATAATATAAAGGAGGAGATGATCATTTAAATTAATACACTTTTAAGGCTCAATTGTTGTTTTATATTGTTATACAGTTAAATCTGTAGATCATACATCTATGAAGATATGATGTCACAGTGATTTATGACGCTGCTCTTGGAAACGATGGGTCACGGGTTCACATCCCGCTTCAGTGTTTTTTATGACATTTTTTTTAGGACGTAGAGATGACTTTGGTGACAATATTACATTAAAAATCAATATAAATGATTAGATATGAAGCAGCATTTACTGTGTTTATATCCAGTGTAACAGGAGGACTCTCTATGCAGACATCCTATGCTGCTGACACGTCTCCTCAGACACATTTTATTCATATTATTCACCACTCGTCACGTCACTGAAGCAATAAAGTGATGAAGTGACCAAAAGTGTGACTAATTACAGGTGATTTAAGCCACTATAGTCACTGAAGACTGAACACACCTTTAGAACAGGATCATATTCATCAAACACCGACTTATTTCACCCATTAGGGTGAATAAATCACTATTTTCGGGTGGTTGTCATGGCAGCTTGAGTCATCTCTGATCCATTGATGATGGCTTTTTATCAAACGCGTGCACGTCAGTAACCCAAGGTTTACATACTCAAGGTTGATTAACCACTTCATACCAGCTGTAATGGAATCAGATACACAGAGTTTACCATGGAGGGTATGTTGACCCAGAGTTTATGGATAGACTCAGAGTTTGTTAACCCTCCTTTATGGAACAGCCCTCAGAGGTCCCCAATCCTGGTCCTCAAGAGCCACTATCCAGCATGTTTTAGATGTTTCCCTCTTCCAACACACCTGATTGAAATGACCAGGATCGTTATCAGGCTTCTGCAGATCTTTCTCTTCACTCCTTTCTATAAAAAACATATTAATAATATTCATTAAATGTTTATAATATAAATATAAACATGTTAATGATATTGTGGGTGGGGTTGCAGGTGTGTTTTTCTTTATCTATCTTCTTGTTTTCACACCGTTAATGACTGTATTGGACTCAGGTGTGTGTGGCTGATTGGAAGGCGTGGCCTAACCATTAAAGTCACGTGAGGACTCACCCTCCAGTCTGGCTCTGGCTGGTTGTGGATGCTCCTGTGGCTGAATTATTATTTGTTGCCTGGAGGTCTTGGGTAGTGCAGACATTTATCTACCTCTTGTTGTTTTATTGTTGTCACGGTCTTTAGCCAATATGTGACAATTGGGGGCTTGTCTCGGTTTTTCATGTTCTCCTGATACAGTTGGATGTTGTGTGGAGGGGCACATTTTTCCCCAGAGGTTTCTGTGAGGCTGTAGGGCACTTTCTCCTCTGGGATTGTGCCGGTTTGTTATTTTTGTAATGTTGTGGGGAAATGGCTCGTGTTGGGGTGCAATCCTACTGGAGTTGGTGCTTAATATTCCCACTGCTGAACCTCATGAAGCCAAGGGTTGAGATTAGTTAGCTTCTGGATTTCATAGTTAGAGAAATTCTCTGAGAATTTTTTGTGTATCCGGCCTTATATAACTCTACTGTAGGTGAATATGGATAGTTTGTCGGGATTTTATGAGGCACCTTGTGCTGTTTTTTTGGGTTCCTATCACAAGAACCAAAGAAATAAATTGCTGGACTATTATGGTATTAGTTTGCAAGAGGGTTTGCTTAAAGTTGAGCTGAGGAGGTTTGTTTTTTTGTCTTATAATTGAAACAGGTGTGTTAGAGAAAGAGCCAGTGGCTACAGCTTCTGTGTCTGTGGGGCAGGCTGAAGTGCTCACGTTTGAGCACAGAGGGAGCTGTTGCTCTCCAGTTGGAGCTGAAATAACCAATCTCAGAGTTTTGGATCAAGAGTCCAAGTGCCTGTTGGACAGTATGCTATCTATCTAGTGGGAGCTAAAGTAGAGTTGTCAATTGTCGGCATAATAAAAACATACTCTGTAGCATTATGAAGGGGTATATTTTGCAGGTGCAAAATAAAATAACGTGTGCAAATGTGGTGGGGTTTTTTTTTTTTTTTACTCATTTTTATATTTTTTTCGTTGGTGTATTTTTCTGTAATGTGTGTTTCTTGGAGTCATTATGTGTATATTTTAATTGTGGAACCAAAATTAGTCAAGTGACTCAAAACTAAATTTTTAGGCGTCATTGTAGACCAAAAATGAAACTGGAAATCTCACACTCAAACATGTTTGTTGAAAAATATTGAAATCTATATATATTTTGAAGTAGAATTCACTCCTTAATAGATCCTAAAATGTATGAAGTGAAAAATGATTTGGGGTGCTACATGCCAAACTTATCTGAATAAGACACAATTTTTTTTTTCTTCTCAGAATTAGGAATTTTTCAAATAGATTTTCCTCATCTGCTCCTCTCTCAGAAATACAATGTTTTGACAACATATAATGTTACTATTTATTGCACTTGTCTCTTCATGTATAAATATGTGCATATGTCCAATGTTATGCCCAGAGCTTGTCGAAATGTATTCATATATAGGTAGGCTGTGTGTGTGTGAGAGAGAAAGAGTTGATGTGCTACAAGAGCCTCAAATATTGTACAATATATTCTTTCATGATTCTCAGATTATAAAATTATTCTCAATATGAATAACCTATATAATTGAATCATCTAAACACTTAAATATATAATATCATATAAAATATCAAAATAGCAGCTTGCGTTTAAAGTGCCAAGTGCATTTGAACCATTAAGAACAATGTTTTGCTAAAACACACCACAACATAGCTTAATGATAACTCTGATCCACATTGAACATGATACCTAATTCATTATTGATTAAATCCCATTGACAACATAATTGAAAGGAAAATGAGAACATTGGCATAAACAAGTGATAACTATGTAACCACTTGCTTATCTCACATCGTGATCATCCAAGATGGCTGCGCCCTGCGACGTGCTGCAGGCTTAAAGCATCAAAAATACGTTTTTTTCTTGCTTTAAGTGTGAGAAAGAAACAAAAAGTAGCACAGGAAAAGTTTGCAATGGGCTTGAAGAAAGCAGCGGAGGCAAAGATGGAGAATGATATGGAGGAAATCCGGGAATCTCTAAACCGTATGTCTGGGGAGCTAATGAAAGTGACGCAACAGCTGATTAAGCTGGCGGAACTTTTTGAAGAAGTGAAACAACTTAAAAATATCGTAAGAGAAAGAGACAAAACCATCGAGGAGCTTGAGAAAAGAATCGACAACCTCGAGCAGTACACCAGAATGGAAGATGTTATAATTACAGGTCTTACAATCAAGCCGCGCTCTTACGCCAGAGCAACTATGGATGGCAGAAATATAAGTGAGGATGCACATGCCGAGGATTTGCAAACGCTGGAAGAGCAAGTTGTGAAACTTCTGGCAGAGAAGGACATCTACCTGGATCCGACTGCCATCTTGGCATGCCACACTTTGCCGCAGAAGGACAAGGGCTAATCCAAGCTATTATTTTGGCGTTTTGCAAATCGCAAACATAAAACGAACTCATGCGTCAAAGAAAGAAGCTTAAAAGGACGTTCTGTGTATCTGAATGATCATCTAACAAAGGAAAGCGGCTGGAATTGCCAGAGCAGCGCGTATCCTGAAAAAAATGGGAATGACTCAAAGCGACATGGACGAGGAATTGTAAGATATTCATCCAGCTAAATGGCACACTCCGGAACAAGCTAAAGTCATACTGGTAAGAGGAATGAAAGACCTTGACCAAATCAAATAATTTGCAAATTCCACTGAGTATACCCTACAACTCGTGAGAAAATAAGTCATAGTGTTTATGGGAAAGACAATTGTGCCCAGATGGGGGGACATGATGCTCACAGGCCACATTAGCCTTATTATTATTTTTAGTTACGCAGCGGATGTTTCCTGGAGGAATAATTTTAACACGAAGTAGGCGATGGATTGATGGATATTTTTCTGTTAGCTGAGGATATACGTAACTCTGCAAATGGACAGTGTGTGTTCGTCTTGCGTTGGGATGGAAGGACTTGCGTTTTGGTCACTTTTTTCTCAAAGGATATAATGACAGTGAGTTCTAATAATATTCACGTGGAGTCGACAAGTGGATATGAATATTTCGAACACTCGGACTTTGGATTGGGAGTACTGGGGAACTGCACGGGACATCTCCAATAGACAGTAGTTTCTGCGTTTGTCTGATTGCGTGCTGTTTGTGCGTGTGTGGTGTGATTGTCAGCGCGTCGCTTGGGCATAAATGTGGATGTGTACGTTGTGTGTGTACATGTCCTGCATGCGTGTGCGTGAGTATGTGCTCCATGAGCGTGAGTGGTCTGTGGTTGGGCCTGTGTCCAACGCTATGCGCTTTTGGGGGGAATGTGTGTGTATGATAAAACTAAAAACAAATGTATGACAGTGAGGATGCATGAGCGAAGTGGATATTGATAACAATGATACAGAATATATAAATGGTAGTGAAGACATTATTTTGTACGATGATACAAATTATAGAGTAAATGAGTTTGGCTGTGACATAGATCCGGATAAGCATTTGTTTAATAATATAATTAATGATTGTGATTACTATACTGACGAGCAATTTAAACACATTAATATGAACGGAGCCTTTAGCATTATACACTTTAATAGTAGGAGTTTGAACAAAAATTATAACAAAATTAAACAATATCTTAGTCAGTTTAATAAATTTAGTGTTATTGCTGTTTCTGAGACTTGGTTGGATGCAGATAGGTGCTGTGAAGTACAATTAGATGGATATGAATTGTTCACTACAAATCGGATAAATAAAAGAGGTGGGGGCGTTGCGCTATACATAGATACAGATCTGAGGTTTAAAAAGATTGATAGCAAGTCAACCACCATCGATGATGTTTTGGAGTGTATAACGTGAAATTATTGTAGAAAAGTCTAAAAATATTGTTGTTAGTTGTGTGTACAGAACACCTGGATCATGTCTAGACATTTTCAATAACAAAATGAACTGCCTTTTTAGTCATTTAAACAAGGTCCATATTGTGTGTGGTGACTTTAATATCAATCTACTGAAGTCTGTTAAGAACAACAGACTTCATTAATACTATGTATAGCAACTCTCTTTTTCCCCTTATTGTTAAGCCAACCAGAATTACCACGGACACATCAACGTTAATAGATAATATATTTACTAATCAATTAGCAAGTCAAATTACAGCTGGAGTACTTATCAATAATATCACTGACCATCTTCCTATTTTTAGTATTTTTAAACAATTGCAAAATATTACAACCAAAATAAATGATTTCAAATATGTAAGACATCGAACACCTGAAGCTATTTGCTGCTCTCAAGGGGGACTTATGTGCCCAAACTTGGGAAGAAGTGTATGCAACTCCTGACCCTGATAAGGCATACAATGCCTTCCTATTTACCCTAATCCAATTGTATGACCAGCACTGTCCGTGTAATAAATACTATACTAAAAACAAAAACAGCCAGGATAAACCATGGCTAACCAAGGGCATAGCTAAGGCTTGTAAAAGAAAACAACAACTCTATAGAGTACATTTAAAGCAAAGGACTAAACAAACTGAAGAAAGATATAAAATGTATAAAAATAAGTTAACTCAAATAATAAGATTCAATAAAAAAGAATACTATCACAAATTGCTGGAGCAGAACAAGAGTGATATCCAGGGTACCTGGAAGGTATTGAATGGCATTATCAGGAATGGAAGAAAAAAGGAAGAATATCCAAATTACTTCACAATGAATAATTCAACCATCAGTGAAAAAAAGGAAATTGCTAATGCATTTAACAGTTTTTTTTTTGTCAGTGTTGGGCCGAAGTTAGCCAATGAAATTGTGCTACCAAGCAATGCCAATGAATTTGAAGAAATGAATATTAAAAATAATCTAAACTCACTTTTCATTAAAAGTGTTAGTGAGAACGAAATCATTGAAATTGTACATTCCTTCAAAACTAAGAGATCAACAGATGGATCTGATATAGATATGGTCCTCGTGAAAGATATCATTGATTTTATTGTTACTCCTTTCATGTATATATGTAATCAGTCTTTCTCAATGGGTATCTTTCCGAGTAAAATGAAAACTGCCAAAGTAATACCTATTTTTAAAAGTGGAGAAAAGCAACAGTTTACCAATTACAGACCGATCTCAATACTCTCGCAGTTTTCAAAAATACTGGAAAAGCTATTTGTGAAACGACTTGATAGCTTTGTAGACAAGCATAACCTGTTAAGTGAACATCAGTATGGTTTTAGATCCAATAGGTCCACTTCAATGGCAGTTACGGAACTAGTAGAAAAGATATCAACATCTATTGAGATCAGTGAGTATGCTGTTTGGAGTCTTTATTGACCTTAGCAAGGCCTTTGACACAATAGACCATTCATTGCTTTTAAATAAATTAGAAAGGTATGGTGTCAGGGGCTTAGCACATGATTGGCTAAAAAGTTATCTAAGTGACCGAAATCAGTATGTAAATATTGATAATATCAACTCAATGGAGGCAAAAATAACCCACGGAGTTCCTCAGGGCTCCGTTTTGGGACCTAAACTATTTATTATGTACATTAATGAAATCAGCGAAGTCCTCAACAAATTACAATGTATTCTATTTGCCGATGATACCAGTTTGTATTGTTCGGGAACAGATCTTGAGCTGCTTTGAACACAGTAGGAACTGAACTTAAGATACTTAAAAAGTGGTTTGATGTAAATAAACTTTCCATAAATCTGCATAAAACTAAATATATTGTATTTGGAAACAAGGAAGTAAACAAACCATGTCGAATCAAAATTGGGGAGGTAGAAATTGAAAGGGTGTATGTTACAAAGTTTTTGGGAATCAGTATTGATAATAAGTTAAATTGGAAAGCACACATAAATACACTAAAGACAAAAATTTCCAAACTTATTGCCATACTGTATAAAATAAAAACCTCTGTGAATCAAAATGCATTATATATACTGTACAATTCCCTCATCCTTCCATACCTTAGCTATTGTGTGGAAATATGGGGGAATACTTTGGATACCTTGCTCCAACAAATCCACTTTTTATTAGATTAAATATCTTAAAATTGCATGATCTTGTTGATGTCTACACAGCAGCTGTTTCAAGGTTTCAAGGTTTCAAGGTTCTTTATTGTCAAATATGCCCCATGTTAAACATACAGCACAGATGAAATTGCAATCCCCCCCCCAACCCCCAGTGCAAACCTGCAGTGCATAAAAAGAGCACTTAAAACACACAACAAACACACATAAAAAAACAACTAGCAATACTATACAACAAATAACTTAACTAAAGACATACGGACAACAAATAACAAATAACGAACAACAATGAGGTAGAATGTGGATAAATTACTATGAGGTAGAATATAAATAAATTACAGTATTAATAATATAAACAGAGTGCAGATGAAGTTAAAAAGTGAGGTAGTGTGCAAATAGCATAACAATACAATGACGGCTGTGCAGAGTTTAGGGTGCGTGAATTAGTGGAGCACGCAGGGGGTGGAGGTGGAGGGGAGTGATGCCAGGTCCTGTAGGGGCAGACAGTGGCAGGATGAAGGGGGGGGGGGGGGGGGGGGGGGAGGGCAGAGGGGTGAAGGAGGGTAGACAACTGAGGGCAGAGGGTGGAAGGAGGCGGAGGGGGGGATGGAGGCAGGGGCAGGAAAGGGAAAGGGGATGAGTGGACAAATGGGAGGGAGAGCAGGGAGGGAGTTGAGTCTCTTGACAGCCTGGTGGAATAAACTGTTCTTGAGCCTGCTCGTTCGAGCACGGAGACTCTGCAGTCTCCTCCCAGATGGCAGCAGGCTGAAGAGGCTGTAGGACGGGTGGGTGGGGTCACCTGCAATCCTGGTGGCTTTGCAGGTGAGACGTGAATTGTAAATGTCCAGAAGGGGGGGAAGAGAGACACAGATGATCTTCTCAGCTATTCTCACGATGCGCTGCAGAGACTTACGGCAGGACACGGTGCAAGCGCCGTACCACACGGTGATGCAGCTGGACATGATGCTCTGTGATGTACAAGGCTCACAATCTCATGCTTCCTCACTGTTTACAAAAGATGTTTCAAACTAGAGAATCAAGATATAACCTCAGAGGAACTGATCTGCTACAAAAACCCATGGCGAAGAGTAATACTAAGAGGAGGTGTTTATCAGTCAAAGGAGTTGATCTATGGAACGGTCTACCTATACAACTTAAGGGCTCCAAAACTATTCATGCATTTAAGAAAATGTACAAGTTAAATATTATAGAGAAGTATAGAACACTTGAATGAAACATTAGAAAAGAAGTTGATCGTGGATGCTTAATATAATTTTGATTGTTGAAGTTCAAGTTTTGTGCTTACATGTTACCATCGTTGGTATGAGAGAAACTTTATAATTGTGTCATCTTTGGACATACAGTAGTGTTTCAGTTGTAAAAGGGGTTAGGCAAAATAAGTCTAGACTTCAGCTTAAACCCCTTTCGGTCAGGCATCATTTAGCGGTTGACATTCTTAATGTATACATATTTTTTTTTTTTTCCTGTCGTGTAATGTGTGGGATCTTTGAATGACCTTAGATCTGGATGTTCACAATGACCGAAGAAATAAACTAACTAACTAACTAACTAACTTTGCTCCGTTTCACATATTGAGCGGCTTGATCGCAGTAGTCAGCGTTTGGCAGTCGGCTTCTGAGTTATCGCTTAATTAGATCACTTTCATGGTTTGTCACAACAGTTTTATCATGAACTAAGGTTTAGCTACCTGTAGCAACAACATCCAAAGTGTTTCTTGCGTCTGTCGGCCGCTTCCAGGTAGCGCAAGATAGACTTTCTAATTGGTCAAGCAGAGTCACGTGACTGTACACAACCCGCACGTAAAATACAACCAGCAGTGTTGCCAGATACACATTACGTCTTAAAATCTAAACACACACACAAACCCTCAAATTTCTTGGCAGAAAATAGCCCAATCTGGCAACAATGACTTGTTGACTTGTTTCTTCAGCCTGCCGATTCAAACAAATGCAGTGGTATTTGTTTCATTCTTTACCAGCCAAAATGGCTAGTAACGCTATAATGTTACCTGCCAAAGTTAGTGTTTCTCTGCATTTGGCGGGTGTTAATTTAAAGCCCTTGTGTAGTGTAGAATACAGGTTTATAATGCAGAAGTGTGAAAAAGGTCTATGCAGAAGAGCTGAAGGCCACCATCAGATCAACCTGGAATCTCATAACACCTGAGCAGTGCCACAGACTGATAGACTCCATTCCACGCCGCATTGCTGCAGTAATTCAGGCAGAAGGAGCTCCAACTAAGTATTGAGTGCTGTACATGATCATACTTTTCATCTTCATATTTTTCAGTTGGCCAACATTTCTAGAAATCTTTTTTTTTGTATTGGTCTTTAGTAATATTCTAATTTCTATGAGCATGAATCAGTTTTGCTGCAGACGTCTCGCAAAATGTGTTGCAAAACTCAAGCAGCTCAGATTCACACGAGAAAAGTAGTTTGTGTTTCTGTAGCGGTAGATATGAGTAGTTATACCTGGAGAGTTGTGGTTGTAAACGATCATTTACACAAGTAATTAAAAAACATGTGAATAAATGTTAGATTACAAGTTTGCAGCTGTAATTTTATGTGTAAATATCACTCTATACATTTTTTTCCATCATTTGTGACATTAAATTTATTTCACGTGTGGATTTTTTATACACAAGCTCACACCACATTCTATAAACTCTCACATTTTGCAACATATCTACCATCATACTTTTCACCATATTTCATGATTAATTGGACCAGTTTAACCACTATCACAAATTATCATGTTTATTACAGTATTTGCCAGTTTAAACTAATTGTTCCTACTTTTTAAATGACCTTTTGACTATGTATGCTTTGGTTGTTGTTTTATTTTGGTTATATATTTTTTTCTGCGTAAATGTTGTTTGTACATCGCATCTAATCTGTTTGTTGTATTCATGAACTATTATGTACATATTTACAGTAGTCTGTGATGTAGAACACAGGAAGAATAGCTCCTGTTTTTTGCAGTATAGCTAAATAAAAACAAACAAAACAGAGAAAATGCGATTAAAAATGCTGTACGCTGGATAGTTTGCACAAAGGACCCATATCTTTTATTATCCAGAATCATTTTTATTGCCAAGTGCAGTTTTTAGACAATACAAGAAATTTTACTTGGGGGATGGTACGTAAAAACATTGGGTGACCAGGGCTGTGTTCAGGAAGCTGGTGGCATACTCCGCTTTGTCCTATTTCAGGGTCGCGGGGGTCTGCCGGTGCCTATCTTCAGCTCACACTAGGCGCTAGGCGAGGGAACACCCTGGACAGGGCGCCAGTCCATCGCAGGGCAACACAGACGACCACTCACATGGGGAGTTTATGCAAACTCCACACAGGAAGGACCCAAGTGTCAATAAAAAATGTTATTTGGACATGTCACTTGATCTATTTAACTAGCCTACTGGAATTTTCTGCAACATTTTTTTTTTTCTTTTTCATCATTCTAAACCTGATGAACATAAATCTGCATCCATACCCAACTTTGGCAATCAAGGCTTAGTGCTTTCTGGGTTGATTGGCCGGGGTTTTTGGGTGACGGTGGGGGGGCTTGCCACCGGTGCTGCCTAAGGATCAGTTGATTCTGGGCTGATTGGCCTGGGTTCTTGGGTGACGGTGGGGGGGCTTGCCACCGGTGCTGCCTCAGGATCAGTTGCTTCTGGGTTGATTGGCCAGGGTTCTTGGGTGACGGTGGGGGGGCTCCGCACCAATGCTGCCTCGGGATCAGATGCTTCTCGGTTGAATGGCCAGGGTTCTTGCGTGACGGTGGGGGGGCTCGCCACCAATTCTGCCTCGGGATCAGTTGCTTCTGGGTTGATTGGCCAGGGTTCTTGAGTGACGGTGGGGGGGCTCACCACCAATGCTGCCACGGGATCAGTTGCTTCTGGGGTGATTGGCTGGGGTTCTTTGGTGACGGTGGGGGGGTTTGCCACAGGTGCTATCTCAGGATCAATTGCTTCTGGGGTGATTGGCCGGGGTTCGTGGATGATGTTGGGGGTGCTTGCCACCGGTGCTGCCTCAGGATCAGTTGTTTCTGGGGCGATTGGCCGAGGTTCTTGGATTATGTTGTGGGGGCTTGCCACCGGTGCTGCCTCAGGATCAGTTACCTCTTGGCCTGGAGTCTTGCCTCTATTGGCTCTGAACCTGGCGACTGGCGGGCACCCTGTGATTTTTCTCTGGGTGTGGGTCATGACTCTTTTGCTTGGGTCTCGGATGGGGTGCTCCTTGGGCCCTCCCCGGAGGTTGGGCGTTGGGGCATTAATGGGTTTGGCGATGTGGGTTCTAGCAGGGGTCCTTGTAGCAGGTGTTCGGGGCGGCAGCGTGGTGTGTTCGATCCTGGCCGCTCTGCTGGGGTCTTGGATGGGGAGCTCCTTGGGCCCTCCTCGGGGTTTGCATGTTGGGGCATGGAGGGGTTTGGAGATGTGGGTTCTCGCGGGGGTTCTCATAGCATATGTTCGGGGCAGCAGCGTAGTGCGTTCAATTTTTGCTGCTCTGCTGAAGTCTCGGATGGGGGGCTCCCTGGGCCCTCCCCGGGGGTTGGGTGTTGGGGCATGGATGGGTTTGGGTATGTGGTTTCTTGCTGGGGTCCTCGTAGCAGGTGTTGGGTGCGGCAGCATTGTGTGAATGTTTTTTGCTGCTCTGCTGATGGTTCGGATGGGGGGCTCCTTCGGCTCTCCCCGGGGGTTGGGTGTTGGGGCATGGAGGGGTTTGGAGATGTGGGTTCTCGCGGGGTTCTCATAGCATATGTTCGGGGCAGCAGCGTAGTGCATTCAATTTTTTGCTGCTCTGCTGAAGTCTCGGATGGGGGGCTCCCTGGGCCCTCCCGGGGGTTCGGTGTTGGGGCATGGATGGGTTTGGGTATGTGGTTTCTTGCTGGGGTCCTCGTAGCAGGTGTTGGGTGCGGCAGCATTGTGTGAATGTTTTTTGCTGCTCTGCTGATGGTTCGGATGGGGGGCTCTTTGGGCCGTCCCTCAGGGTTGGGTGTTGGGGCATTAATGGGTTTGGGGATGTGGGTTCTAGCAGGGCTCTTCGTAGCAGGTGTTTGGGCCGGCAGCGTGGTGTGTTTGGTTTTTGCTGCTCTACTGAGGTCTCGGATGGGGGGCTCCCTTGGCCCTCTTCGGGGGTTGGGTGTTTGGGGCATGGATGGGTTTGGGGATGAGGGTTCTAGGTGGGGTCCTCGTAGCAGGTGTTTGGGGCCGGCAGCGTGGTGTGTTCGGTCTGGGCCGCTCTGCTGGGGTCTCGGATGGGGAGCTCCCTGGGCCCTCCCCGGGGTTTGCATGTTGGGGCATGGATGGGTTTGGGGATGAGGGTTCTAGGTGGGGTCCTCGTAGCAGGTGTTTGGGGCGGCAGCGTGGTGTGTTCGGTCTGGGCCGCTCTGCTCGGGTTCTTGGATGGGGGGCTCCCTGGGCCCTCCCCGGGGTTTGCATGTTGGGGCATTGATGGGTTTGGGGATGCGGGTTCTAGGTGGGGTCCTCGTAGCAGGTGTTTGATACGGCAGCATGGTGTGTTCGGTTTTTTGCCGCTCTGCTGTGGTCTCGGATGTCTTTCTTCACTGCAGTCGTAGCCAGCTCTTCACTGTGTACCAGGCTGCCCTGAGCCAAAACTGCATTGTACTGGATGCTGGGATCTTTATCCAATGTGAGGAATCGGGAAGCAATTTCTTCCTTTTGGGAGATGTTCATGTTCTGAGGGTTGTTTGACAAATTAGCATCTGTCTGCCTAAATTCCATCCCTAATGTCTGGAACTGTTCATAGGCTTCAATCACCTGTTGTTGAATCATGGTGGGTCTGTCAGAAGATGTCTCCATATCAGGTTTTTGGTTTAAGAGAGTACTCTCCATTTTTTCGTTTCTATAATTCCTTGTTGATGTAATGGACTTGTACTTCTTTCTCGGTTGTTGGCGTGAAGATGAGTGTCTGCTTTAAAGGACTACTTTTGTATCAACGGAACCTGTGACATCAAAGGAACATGCTTTGATCTTGAGAACCTGTTACATCAAAGCAAAGGAATGGGCTGACTTCTAATTGGCTGCTGAAGAGAACCTGTGACATCATCAACAGCAAAGGAAAATCCTGACTCCTGATTGGCTGCTCAATAAGAAACGTTAGTTTGCACATGGACGATGCTGGTTGCCCTTTGATCTCTGTCCATCTGATGGGGTCTCTGGTGGGGGGCTCCCTGGACCCCACCTTGGGGGGTTGGGTGTTGGCCATCGGTGTGTGTGCGTCCACGGGGGCCCTCAGGATGGGGTGCCGGCCGTGTGCGTTTTTGTCCTTGGCTTTTGGCCTGGCATCTCTGGGGTATGGGGTTCCATCACTTTATGCAAGTGACACTACCCTCAGTTAAGGTATCAAAACGAGAAGAAAAAAATTAAAAAAGTATTTTTAATGTGACTCTGACATCATCTAAGGCTAAAACTCACAATTCACTAAACACTATTTATCACTGACTTCTTTAGTTAATTAGAAAGAGACAACTGCAATGATAGGTCCATAAGTCAACATGTCAAACATCATTAATCCACAACTATTTCATGATAAACATCTTCTATATCAGGGATTCTTAATCTTGGGGTCAGGATTATGCTACGTTCACACCAAACGCGGTTTCTGCGGCACAAGCGAACAGATTACATGCAAAGTCAATGGTTTAGATGCGCTGGGAGGCGAATTATTCGCCGGTGGGGCGGCGCGGACTGTTTCGCGCGTTGAACGCGAAGGCTGCGGCAAGCGCGCTCCCGATTCTCGCGTTATTCGCCGTTCGCTTGAGTTGAAAATATTGAACTCCAGCGGCTGTTTCGCGTGACGCGCAGGCGCGAAAGCCAATCAGAGTCCTTGTTGGCAATGACGTCAGGCAGGCAACACGGAAACCAGTATTTTCACCCGTTCAACCATTGAGGAGAAGCTCATTGTAGCGGTGTGTGACCACCGGGAGCTGTATGACACGGCCTGTTATTTTAACCGGGTCCAGGACAAGGAAGGATTTGGTGTGGAGGAGAATCAGCGAGGAGGTGGAGCAGCAGGTAAATGTTCTCTCTGTAGTTTTCATCTTTGAAAGTCGGCAGTGAGTGAGGATAGCATTAGCTAATGATAGCATTAGCCGCTAACACCAGCTATTTTCACTTATGGGTTATGAGAGGAAAAAAAAGTCAGGAGAACCGTAGTGGGTCAGCTGCAGGAACATCCAAACGGTGGAAATACCCTGTGGTCATGTCCTTCATAGACCCCTTTGTTTCACCGCGAGAGACAAGCAGCAACATGGGGTAGAGGGTTGAGGAAGACAGGACCGCAGAGTATGGTCAACCATCAGAGACTGGAGGTTTGTTATCAGTGCAGACATATAGAAATATATACCAGGTTAATATTCAGGCCTTTATGCATCACAGGGCTTCTTCTAGTGGGGGATCTAAATCTAGTATAATGATTTAAAATCTATAGTCATGTGTTTCATATATTGTGTTTGCTGTCACTCAGAGGTAAACAATCAGATGAGTGATGGAGAAGGACAGGGAGGGGGAACAGATAGTGCTCAGGGAGCAGGAGAAGATGCTGATGATGGTGATGGTGCTACAGCAGCATCTCCTGCAGAAACAAGTGCAGCCAAACCATCTGATATGAACATGACAGAAGTTGTTTTGCATTCTGTTATAAATAAAATGTATCTATAAATGCTTGGTATATCAGTGATGACAATGTTGATCATTACCTCATTTAATGTTTAATTAAAATATATCTATGATTTTATTTAAGTAACAGTGACTTGATAAGATATATATATGTTTGTTTTTTTGTTTTTTTTTAAGGAAAAAGAGCAAAGAAGAGGCCCAGCCAAGGCTCTCCAACAGAGGTGGAGCAGCTTATCCTACAGACCTTCAGGAGACCTCCTCCTCACCACCAGCTCTGACTGAGGATGTTTTTCAGAGACCTGCTTCCTATCCTGCAAAAAGTGCCACCAGAATTTAGGGAACGTTAAATTTCAAAGTTTTAAACTTCTTGACTATCATCCGGTAACACTAAATTTGGAAAATTTTAATTAGGTTTTTGATTGGACTGGGGTGGGCGGCTCTCTTTGCATGGCAGGAACCACATTGTGAATAGTTGTTTATACTAGTTTGTTTATTATGTAAGTATTATAATATTGAAGTAAATAGTTTGTTTAAAATTGAGGTATTATAATGTTAATGTACATGGTGTTCTTTCAGAATTGTTGATTAAAAACACATTTTGAAGTGTACTTTTGCTTTCTTTTTAATTTCTATCAATGCATCTTAACAGCTATGTGTTCACCACATCAAGGTTATATATTTTGTTCATACAAGAATATATAGTTTCCTCATATTGATTCTGTGTGAGAACTTTAATGCCTTAAATTAATTTCAGAGGTGAGATTTCTTGGATTATTTCTTTCTGGTTAAAAATGAAGCTGACACACGTTTCTCTCCCCATTCTTCCATATTTATTATACACATGTTAATACAGTAGGAAGTTTGCTCTATAGAAGTATGTGGTTGGCTCTTAAAATAGTCGTTTTGGGTGTGCTGGTGCAATATGTCTAGCCATGGAACAGCTCCTGCAGACAAGTTCGATGTGAAGACCTCTCGTCCATAGCTGTTAGCAGTGGTCCTGAAGGAGTCACCTGTGGCCAGATACCTGCACAGTGAACAATATAGAAAAGCTCAGATCATTGATAATCAGATATATATAATGTGGGTGTGTGAACGTGTGCATAAAAGGTGGAGAGATTAGAGAGAACAGGCCTTATTTCCCAGAATGTGTTGCCAGATGACAATAATTAACAGTAGTAAATAAATGATTTATTAATAAGAGTTAAAAACAATAAATATTAATGAAACAAGCCTCATCTTCCAGAATAGGTCTCCAGAGGACAAAAAATAACAATAGTAAATAATTTATGATAATGATTAACTTTTATTTTAGTTGTAATATATTTATGATAAAGATGATAATAAAGCAGGCCTTTTCTCCCAGAATAGGTATCTCCAGAAAACAATAATTTTAATAATTCTGCTTTTAAATTCCCTTGCGATTAATATAGTATCTATCTTTATTGTGTATTTAAGAGATGTGTCTGATGAATCATGGCATCTTTGTTTGCTTATGAAACTTACCGGAGACAGATAGACAGTCGTTCGGCTGCAGAGATGGAGCTCCGGTAGTTGGTATCCTGCAGGGACATCCGTGGGCCAATCCGACCCAGCAGGTCGTCGAATCGGGCGCTGGTCATCCACAGGTACCGCTGGAAGCAGTCATCATCCAGGTGTAGCTCCTGAAGCAGGTAGTGAAGCTCACCAAGTTGGATGTGGCGCTGGTTAAACTGGTGAAGCCAGGAAAGCCGACGTTTCTTCCCCTTCCGAGGTTAGGAGCAGTGAATTGACGGGGGTCCTCCATAGTTGATGGTGGAAACAAACAGAGCCTGGTTGTCGCCGTTTGGGAGTCTGGTGGGCGGAGCTTCGCTTCAGACGCGAATGTGAAGCGAATAGGGAAACATTTTTTGATCCCGCGAATCCTGCGGAAGGTTTCGCGCGACAGACGCGAACAGTCCCGCAGAAACCGCGTTTGGTGTGAACGTAGCATTAGAGGTTGATTAGAGGTCCATATATTGAGCCAATATCTGGACTTTTTTCAAGATACGCCATTTTTTTTACCATCACCAGCCCTCCCTAAGGAAGGGTAAGAAACACTTTATTATAGGGATGATATAAAAAGAGAGAGCAGTGTTAAACCTAAGTGAGGGGGAAGGGAACAGGGAGGAGAGATTCAAGGTAGGAAATGGAAAGTGTGAGAAAGAGTTAATAATTTTAAAGTGAGAGTATAAAGCTTTGGTATAATGGTGGTGGCTGTGAACAGAGGGAAGGAGTGAGTGGTTATACCTAAAACAGGTATTTAGTTTAAACTGACTACTTGCACATTGTATATTGTTGTCTTGCTTCACTACTACTTACCCGTCCTGTACTTTTTGTTTTACTCAGAGTTCTGTTGGTGTATTTAGTAGTATGCCTTCAAAAAACGAAGCATTTTTTAAAATATTTTTATCGTTTTCCTGCAACTCCACCAAACTCATCATATTTTAAACTATTTTCATCACTTTTTGTTGTCATATTTTTGCTCCTTTTGATGTATTTTTACTATATTACTCCCATTTCTGACACTTCGAAATCACATTTCAATGACTTTCCTGCACATTTTTTTCCACTTTTATAACATTTTCAGCACTTATAAACCCTTTCAACCACTTTTCCACCTAATATCACTTATGTTGACCAATTATTGTCACTTTATAACCTATTTTCACCATATTTTATGCTTTATTTTTTTGCCAGTTTAAACTAATTGTTACTACTTTTTTAATGACATTACCAAGTTCTGCAACTTTTAAGCCAATAATGACACTTTGAACCCTTTTTACCATTTTTTCTGTCCGTTTTTATCCACTCTAATGTGCAACTTTTAACCAATTTCAGTGGTTATTAAAATCCCATTTCACCACCATTTCCACCATTTTTGGTCACTTTGAACCATTTTATTAGTGATTAAAACCAAGATTTTCATCTTTAAGATGACTTTAATAATAATAAATGTTCCTGATAACAGTGGATATTATTCAGATGAATAAATAAATGTGGTTATCACAGATTCATAGAACAATGGACCATCATTTTATTATTATTATTATTATTATTATTATTATTATTAATAATAATAATAATAATAATAATAATAATAATATTATATAATAATATTAACATAAAAATCCAAAAACACATATATTACATGTAGACACAGGGCTCTACACTAACTTTCTCAGTTGATTGCACCAGTACAGTATTTGGTCGCACCCTTTTTTTTAAAGCCATGCATGTTGATGAATAGTTGACTGAAGGCAGACATACACTGTGCGATTTTTGACCCATTTTGAGCCGATTTTCCACTCGTGCGACTATTTTGTGGGATTTTGTGAGTCTCTGCTAGATCATGTGTCGTGCATGGTGTAGTATACATGGGGTCACGAGAAGCGATGAACACCTCACGACCAGCTCCTGATCAGCAATCGTAGGTCGTAAGGAAATCAAACATGTTTGAAATCCAGTCGCTCCTCGTGAGGGTATCTCACAGTTGAAGAAGTGCCACGGACCGGCTTACCGTAAAGGCTCACACTGCGCATGCGCGAACACCGTAGGACTGCTGTAAAGTTGATGGACTGTACTGTCCACGCCTGTCCATCCAGCTCCTGGTCCATCATATCGTTGTCTTTTCTTTTTTAAAACTCTTTTTGCTGAGTGTTTCTCCACTTCATTTTTCCTCTTCGTCTGTTTGAATGGCGACGCTTCTGTGTTCTTCTTCTTCTAATTTGTACGTTGCATTTCCGGAAACAAGACCCTGACGTGTCGTGTATGAACGTACAGTGTGAGAACATAAATCGTGAGCTGAGAACATTCGTGCTCTGTGTCTGAGTCGCACAGTTTGAGTTGGAGCTTAGAACAACGATTGAAAACATTACACAGTGTATCCCAGCCTTAAACTGGAGTACCGTAGTTGAAATAAAGATTGACAGTGGCTCGAGTTATATTTGCAAAATGTTTTAATGTTTTAGTGTCAATATTAAGTTTTCAAGCAGTGGCTGAAATGACAGGTCATTTATTTTATATCATTTTAAAAGACGTAACAAAAATGTTTTAAATAACAGCAAAGCATAACAACATGTTACATGTTTTTTTTTTTATTTTACAGAAATGCTGTACTTGAATTAATTTAACAGTAACATAACCAACTTAGCATCTTCATTGTTTCACCCCATGAATTAAATTCAGAGGGTCCAGCTCTGATAGTGGGGTCTCCTAACCCTCTTCCCCTGGTCAGGGGTCTGTAACCTTTACTCTACAAGGAACCATTTAACCTCATCTCACCTGGATTAAAGTCCTCCTGGAGCCATAAATACCTTCTCTATGAAGACAATACAGTGGATTACATTATATACAGTTATAATTATATAGAAAGTGTGATTTCATTTGATTTATATTGATCATGTAAATGGCAACTTAAAAACACTTTAAAATAAAATAAAATAAATTGACATCAATAAATAAATTACTATCTTCATCTTCAAATTCTTAAGTATCTCAGTTTACATGAACACAATGTTATATAAAGAATACTTTTTTTAGTTAATGTATTTGACTTTGTTTATATTTTTTTTCTTTTTTTCTGTGTTTTTGTTGTTGTTTTGTGAGTTACTGTTATTATTTAGTATAAACATTATAAAACCCCATATTTTTAATTCTTTCATTTGTTAATTTTCCTCTCTCTCTCTCAAGTACCTTCTGTAATGCCATTGCGTACCCCCATTTGAGAACCACTGCTCTAAACAATAAACACACACCATAGACACCAGCATCACTACTAATACAATCGAAAATGAAATACTGTCTCTTTTCAATTTTTTATAACCTCACACCTTCTACGCGGTGACGGACGACGAGTGCGGTAAGCGGAAAGAAGAGAGTCTGGCTGTGTTTGTGCGCAGAAAAGAGGAGCTACTGCTCTGCTCGTGCAGCAACGCACGCACACCTTTCTGACTCTAAACGTTGGTTCTCAACTGCTCTCATCCTGGAACCCATATGGTGTATTGTGAGTGAAGCATAAATAACTGGAGTATAGATATGAGTGTTTGAATGAGGATGTATTGTAGTTGAAGTGAGTCAGTTCTGCTGGTCCATTGTTCACTGGTCCATACCTTGATTTGCGGTCTGGGTTGGACCTGGAGACGTTCTGTGTTTGCAGGAACAACGTCCGTGTGGCAGTATAGCAGTGCTGGCGTGCCGCCGTTGAGTTCTGTTTCGTTTAACAGCAGGGTTTCTATTGGCCGATCCGCAACCCCTTCTAGGTTGATCACAGCCGGTTTCAGACTAAGAGGGACCACGGTTTGGTTCACGATTCAAATGTTGGAAGGTCGGCTTTCAGGCACGTTCTTTTGCGTCTTAGGTTTTCGCTGCGAGCAAGGTTCCTAAAAAGTCTAACTGATGCAACTACAAATAAAAGAAAAATGAAATGAAAGACTGGAAACATGAGGGAACACGTGTGAGCCGGAACGCCCGCGTCCAAAACTAAAGTTTTTTTTTAAAAAGAGTCTGAAGACGCCTTTTGGAGGAGGAGTCTTGGTTGATCATTGTGAGATCATATCGATGATTGGTCAATGTCTCTGCTTTCTGCTTGTGGGTGTGTCTCAAGTGTGGGCGTGAAGTGGAATGACATAGACAACAGAGGGAGTTCCTAAACATAGAAAAATGCCTAATAATTAATTCCACATATTTCAAAACATCTTTTCAACATCATATCTTAATAAATCATCTATTATGAAACAGTTTGATACGGCTGAAAAATAGCATAGTTAGTACTTCATAAACCTGAATGTCTAAATTCATGTTAGGCTTTTTCTTTACCATATGGTTAACTGTAAATACCTTAAAATAAGCTTTGTGATGTTTTGTAGTATTTCAAGCACCTTTTAAATGATGAAACACTAAAAATAACATTCAGTTGTTTATTGAAATACCTGAAGAGTGGCATAGGACAGACAATATTTACAATTTAAATTTCTACAGGAACCATTCCAATAATGCCTTCTTTTTCTGACTTTTCAAACAAGTACATGTTCTTTGTTCTCATTTGAGCGAGAAACAGAAAGCTGGTATTATTCCAACCTCCTGTGGGACCTCTGGTTAGGGTTCTAGGGTTCTAGAGGTGACATAATCCGCAGGGTGTCAGAGCCCAGAGTTTGAAAACTTAGCATGTAAACATTGACCGATTGTTTCCTTTTGATCGTAATGTAAAAGAGAGGTGATAACAGGAACAAACTCTTCTTGGATTCTCCTGTTCCTTTGTTTGGACAGGAAGTGGGAGAAGGTCCCACTGTGGGGCACGTTTGCATTTCACAGTGGGAGGTAGACCTTCTGACTCCATTGGCTGGTGAAACTACAGTAGTATCCCAAGGTCAGAGTCAAACTTGGAGGATTTGATTCCCTACAGCTACTAAATGATCTAAAAGTTGTTAAATGATCATAAAAGCTGTTAAATGATCTAAAAAGCTGCTAAATTATATAAAAAGCTACTAAATGATTTAAAAAGCTACTAAATGATCTAAAAGTTGTTAAATGTTCTAAAAAGCTGCTAAATGATTTAAAAATCTACTAAATGACACATTAGTAAAAGCTGTGGAGGATCTATTTAAGATAGTTTAACTTTCATCTCTGTTTTTTTTTTACATACTTTAATGGAGACATATCATGCATTTAAATCCTTCCTTTTTACATATAAATCATACAGTTGTGGTCTATATAAAGCAGAACTGCAATGCTTGGGTCAGCATTCCTCATTATTATAGCTCCACCCCTTTTCTACCCCTTTTCTGATGTGCTTCTGAGAGCAACTCGTTTTGGTGCGGTCGCTTTAAATGCAAATGAGACACTTCATAAACCGCCCCCTCTCCAGGTTCAACGCCACCCTGTTCGGCCATTTTTCTCGTTTGATAGTGTTGAGAGATATGCTCTCATTTCTGTTTAAAGTTATTATTATTATGCCCCTGAATGTTTGTGTTTGATGTTGTCATTGGCGGCCGCTGTGGACGCGCTGGTCATGTGACGTGCAATCAGGAGATGACATGCATGTGTGTGTGAATAAATGTGGTGATCCCGTAGGTGCGGATGTTCACCGGAAACTGCAAAACGTGTGCTGTGTTATGTCACGTTAAACGCTGTGTAGAAGTGACTCTTCTAACAGGTTATGGGCCCAGATCCATAACGCACAGTTTGATGGACCTGCCGGGTGAAGGTCGCAACGTTCACTGTGTGCACCTGACCGGCGAGTTGGAGTAATCAGCCTTCAACATGAGTAAAAGAGACAGAGACGCGGTGCCGAGCAGCCGCTGGGCGAGACTCGTTTTTGATGGTGACGAGAAAAAATATGAGCTATGGGAGACTAAGTTTTTGGGCCACCTTTGTCTGCAAGGATTAAAGGACACTATTTTAAAGGATGCCGCTCCAGATGATGACGAGGATGATGAGAAAAATGCAGAGGCCTACGCGGAGCTCATTCAGTTTCTGGATGATAAGAGCCTGTCGTTGGTGATGCGCGATGCCGGGAACGACGGACGTGAGGCGCTAAAGATTCTCCGGCAATACTATGCTGGTACAGGCAAGCCCAGAGTTATTAACTTATACACCGACTTGACCTCACTGCAAAAGTCACCCATTGATAATGTCACTGAATATGTAATCAGAGCAGAGACTGCGATTACTGCCTTGAGAAGCGCAGGAGAGATGCTCAGTGACGGACTTTTGATCGCAATGGTTTTGAAAGGGCTGCCAGAGACATTTAAGCCATTTGCCATACATGTGTCTCAGAGAGACGATAAAATGACTTTTGCTGCATTTAAGACAAAGCTCCGAAGTTATGAGGATGTTGAAAACATGTGCGCAACTGCATCAGATGATAATGTCATGAAGGCAGGAGCGCAGTTTGGCACAAGGCGTGCGCCCGAGGGAGCAAAGTACAGTGGCAATACAGACATTGTGTGTTACAAATGCGGTAGCAGAGGTCACATAGCCAGAGCCTGTCTGCGCAAACGGTGGTGCAACCATTGCAAAAGTAACACACACAACAATGCTAGCTGCAGACGGACAAGGCAGCGGGATAACGCACGGAGAGCGTCCGACGAGACGGAAACGGAATACGCATTCCGAGTGAACGACGCGGAGGTGCGGGTGCCAGATAACAAGAGGAAAGGTCTGATGGTGGATGCGGGTGCAACGTCACATATCATCACAGACATCGCAAAGTTCAAGCGGTTTGACGGCAGATTCCAGGCCGGGACGCACAGCGTTGAGTTGGCTGATGGTTCCAGGAGTAACGGAGTCGCCAAGCGCAGAGGTGACGCGGAGGTGTGGCTACTCGACAGCGAGGGACGGCGTTTCCGAACGACGCTCAGGAACGCCCTGTACATCCCATCATATCCCCAGAATATCTTCTCAGTGAAAGCTTCCACCTCCAGCAGAGCCACAGTGATCTTCAGTGAGAAGAAGAATACTTCATAAAGACGGTACAAAATTCCCCATACACGTACACAACAAACTTTACTATCTCCACACATCAGAAAATGACTGCAATGACTACTGTAAGAAAAGCCTTGATTTACAGAGTTGGCATGAAATTCTAGGCCATTGCAATTATGGAGATATAATGAAGTTAAGAGATGTTGTAAATGGGATGGACATTAGGAATGAAGGAAGTAAACCTGCCCCACAGTGTGAAGTATGTACTCAGGGGAAGTTTGTTCAAACTAGAAGCAGAGAGCCAGATATGAGGGCTAAAGCACCTCTGGACATGGTGCACACAGACTTAGCTGGTCCTATAGATCCAGTGTCCAAAGATGGTCACAGGTATGCACTATCCTTCACAGATGACTTCTCGAGTGCAGTGTTTGTATACTTTTTGAAGAATAAAAGGGACAGTGCGAGCTACTGAGAAGTTTATAGCTGATACAGCCCCTTATGGCAAAATAAAATGCATGAGATCTGACAATGGCACGGAGTACACAGGAAGAGAGTACCAAGCATTAATGAGCAGAAGTGGTATTAGGCATGAAACCTCAGCCCCATATTCTCCACACCAAAATGGTACTGCTGAACGCAACTGGAGAACTTTATTTGAAATGGCCAGGTGTATGCTCATAGAGAGTGGACTGCCAAAGATGTTATGGACCTATGCTGTCCAGACAGCTGCTGTGGTGAGGAATAGGTGCTTTAACAACCGCACTAAACAGACTCCTTACTACATGTTAAAGGGCAGACAGCCAAATATTGCCAGAATGCAGAAGTTTGGACAGGTCTGTTATGCTTACAAGCATTACAAAGCAAAGTTGGACTCTAGATGTGAGAAAGGCATTTTTGTAGGATGACAAAAATAGTCCTGCCTACATGGTGTACTATCCCAGCAGAAACAAAATACAAAAACATAGACTTGTGGAATTTGTATCTAGAGTAAACAGTGAAAAGCTGGATGCTGAGGATGATGATTTTGTGATCCAAAATTAAAGCCAATCTGTGAAAACCCCACCAGTTAGCATAGAAATAACTGAAGACCAAGAAGTTTTTACACAAAGTGAGACAGAAGAGGGTGAGACTAAATCAATGAAAGTTAAAAGTGAGGAGACAGTTGAAAATAAAGAAGACAGATCTGCAGAAAGGCGATATCCTGATAGGGAGAGAAAAAAGCCAGAATATTATGGTGACTATGTTTGTGGTTTTGAAGATGACATAACCAACATTGACTATTGTTACAGACTAATATGTAATGTGCCTCAAACATATAAAGAGGCAGTGACCTCAGTGAAAGCCAAAGAATGGGCTGATGCTATGGAGGAGGAAATGCAGTCATTAAAAGACAATGTGACATATACCCTAACCACTCTACCTGAGGGCAAAGATGTAGTGGGGGGTAAATGGGTCTATGCAATGAAAAAGAATAATGACGGATCAGACAAATTCAAAGCCCGATATGTCGCCAAAGGTTTCAGTCAAAAGAGAGGTGTGAACTATGAAGAGACTTTCTCTCCTATAGCGAGCATGACCAGTATCAGGGTGTTGGCACAGAAAGCAGCACAGGACAATCTGATTGTCCACCAGATGGATGTAAAGACAGCCTATTTACATGCGCCAATCGAATGTGAGCTCTACATTGAACCGCCTGAGGGTTATGAAATCAAATCTAAGGAAGGTGACAAACTAGTGTGTAAACTGGAGAAATCCCTGTATGGACTAAAACAGTCGGGGCACAACTGGAACAAAATGTTGCATGATTATTTATGTGAAATGCAGTTTGCACAAAATCCAGCTGATCATTGTGTGTATAGCAAAGTTACTGACGAAGAAAAAATTCACATAATAATATGGGTAGATGATTTGATTATTGCTGCCAGTAATAATGATGTATTGAAACGTGTAAAAGAAATGCTTAAGTCCAAATTTAGAATGAAAGACCTACGTAGGTAAACAGACACATTTTCTTGGTATTGACTTTGAGCAAACTGCTGATTGTGTCAAGATGTCGCATTGCAAATATGTACAGAAAATTCTGGAGAGATTTGACATGATAAACTGTAAGTCTAGAGCTACCCCTTGTGAACAAAAACTTGACTACAGTGATGATGCTGAACTAATGGATGATGTGAAGAAATACAGAGAGGTAGTTGGGAGCCTAATATACTTGGCAACCTGTACAAGGCCAGACCTGAGCTTTGTAGTAAGCAAACTGTCTCAGTATTTTTCTAGACCAGCTACTGAACAATGGACGACTGTCAAGCATGCTTTAAGGTATTTAAAAGGTACTCAAAACAAAGAACTTTGTTTTAGAAAATGCAAAGATAAGACCATAATCCATGCTTACAGTGATGCTAATTGGGCCGCTGATGTTAGTGATCGAAAAAGCACCACAGGTTACTGTATCAGTTTAAACAGAAATGGTCCATTTGTCTCATGGAAAACCAAACGACAGCCGACAGTCGCACTATCCACCTGTGAGGCAGAGTATATGGCTTTAGCTGCGACTATGCAAGAGTGCCTGTACTTACAACAGCTGTTGAACTGTTTTGATGGTGAAACATACAGGTGCATTATCTATGAGGACAATCAGGGAGCTATAGCCTTAGCTAAAAACCCTGTACACAGACAGCGATGTAAACATGTGGATATTAAATACCACTTTGTAAGATCTATGTTGAATGGTGACCAGATGACCTTGGAGTACTGTCCAACCAATGAAATGGTTGCAGATGTCCTAACTAAACCAGCTACAAAGCTGAAGCTAATGACATTTGAGTTGTTTATGTTTGGTATATGAACTATTGCAGTGTGAGAGCCAAATCATGTATGCAAAAAAAAAAAAAAAAGATTTTCTAAATGTGAGCAAGTGGGGGTGTTGAGAGATATGCTCTCATTTCTGTTTAAAGTTATTATTATTATGCCCCTGAATGTTTGTATTTGATGTTGTCATTGGCGGCCGCTGTGAATGCGCTGGTCATGTGACATGCAATCAGGAGATGACATGCATGTGTGTGTGAATAAATGTGGTGATCCCGTAGGTGCGGATGTTCACCGGAAACTGCAAAACGTGTGCTGTGTTATGTCACGTTAAACGCT
The DNA here is from genome assembly GCF_900634775.1 of Gouania willdenowi. NCBI lineage: Eukaryota > Metazoa > Chordata > Actinopteri > Blenniiformes > Gobiesocidae > Gouania > Gouania willdenowi. The sequence goes on from NW_021145251.1 coordinate 26,801, forward strand.
GTGTAGAAGTGACTCTTCTAACAGGGGTTCATTAAATAATTCTAGTCCTCATGTTGTAATAATATAAAGTCCATACTGTATGTAAACCAATGCAGCATCACAACAGATAGTACAGTTACTCTTTAAGTTCATTTCTTCTACAAAGATCTTAAATATTGAAGAAAATATTACCTCTTCAGTTTGTTTTGTTAATCAACTTTACTATTACTTTACTATTACTATTACTATTACCTTGACTACCAGCGAGCAGCGACCAGCTGCATCTGAAGGGAGCCAAAGCCTGAGAAAACTGAGAAAACTGGGCCCAGAACATGCCTACAGCAAAAAAAGGAAATCAAATGCCACCACCGGATCCAGAACCTGATCCGGCTATGGAAGAGCTCAAAGAAATGATTAAGGACATGAGACAGGAGATGAGACAGGATCTCATGTCCTTAAGACAGGAACTATCTACGAAGATGGAGAACATGACGAATGCCCTGGAGAAATCATTGAAAATCGTGGAGAATGACGTCAAGGTACTAAAAGAAGAAAATGTAAAGAATGCTGAAAAGATAAAAACGCTGGATGCGAGGGTTGAAGATCTGGAAAGAAAAGAAAGAGAAAAGGATGTCATCATCACGGGCCTAAAGATAAGGCCAAGGAGCTACGCCAGTGCAACAAGACAAGCAGAGGATCCGACAATCGAAGACGAAAAATCGATTGAAGAACAGGTGATTGATTACCTGGACTCGAAAGGCATTGAAGTGAACCCAGACAACATCAACTACTGCCAGCTGCTGCCAAAACGCAAAGATACCAGAGATGTGAAAATTACATTCACCAACGTGAAATATAAAGCTGAAATAATGAAACAAGGAAGAAAACTTGTGGGAACGATGGTGTTTATGAATGAGAACCTGACGAAGCAGAATGCAAGTATCGCATGGAAAGCACGCCAACTGAAGAAAGGAGGAAAAATTGTGAAAACCTGGACCAGAGGCTGCAGGATCTACATCACACCCCCAGGAGGAGAAAATGGAAAACCCGTTCTAATCCAAAGGATGGAAGACCTGGAAAAATACGAATGAGGTGCCTAAAAGACAAGAACACTGATAAAAATCATGGATATGGAAAGAATCACTAAAAATCATCCACAATATCATCAACATCAACAACGGGAGAATAATCAAGTAGACGAAGTGGACCCAAACAACTTTTCACACTGGAAACAACACACGAACAGCCATTACTACACAGAGAATGACTTCAAAGTGGAAAATAAGAAGGAAAAAGGTCTGTCACTTATTCACTGTAATTGTTGGAGTATGTATGCAAATTTTGAAGACATTAAGGATTACATCTCTACTTTGTATAAGTTTGACATAATAGCACTGTCAGAAACTTGCCTGAAAGAAAAAAAAGGCATGGAGTTTATGATAAAAGGATATAAATTTGTCTATAAGAGCAGATTACATAAACCAGGAGGAGGTGTAGCACTATTCATAAAAGAAAATATAGAGATGAAGATTATAGAATCGATGAGTTTAACCGTGGAAGAAGTGATGGAATGTATAACAGTGAAAATTACAAGTCCAGAGGGACGTAAGATAATAATCTGTTGTTTGTATCGTGCACCTGACTGTAAAATAGACATATTTAATGAGAAACTAACTAAAATGATAGAAGAAATTAAAAATAAGAGATTACTGATAAGTGGAGACTTCAATATAAACATTTTAAATCCTTTAAAAAATACACACATTGAAGACTTTACAAATTACATGTACACAAATGGATTAAAACCTCTCATAACGAAACCAACCAGAATTAATAAACACAGCTCAACACTGATAGACAACATCTTCACAAACATACAAAACTCAGATCTAAAGAGTGGTATATTAATAAATGACATCTCAGATCATTTACCAATATTTATGATACTAAACACAAAAGAGAAGAAGAACCGTGAAAATCATAACACACAGACATACAGAAGACTGGAAGGAGAAAAACAACGAGAAAACTTTAAACAACAGATAAAAAGAGAGACGTGGGAGAGTGTTTTCAATGAAGAAGACGTGAACGTAGCATATGACACATTTACAGACACAATAACGACAATATACGATAAATGCTGCCCTTTGAAACAAATAACAATCAAAAGTAAAATAAACAATGTACCATGGATTAATAAGAAAATAGCCAACGTATGCAAAAAGAAAAACATATTATATAAAAAATATATTACAGAAAAAACATTAAAAGCAGAAATACGTTATAAAAAATACAGAAACAAAGTTAATAATTTACTAAGAGAAAAAAAAGAGAATACTATGAAAAACAATTAAAAGAGAATAAAAACAAAAACAAAAAATTGTGGGAAATAATAAACAACATAACCATGCGCAAATGCAAAGAAAAAAATGCAGACGATTTTTTAATAAACAATGTAAAAGAATACAATAAAAACATAATAGCACAAGAACTCAACAGTTTTTTCATAAATACTGGAAAAGACACGGAGAAAGGGATTAATAAACACCCAACAATTAAATGGAACCATTTTGACAATGAGAAGAAAGACATTGATAAGTACCTTGTACTTGATGAAGTAACAGAAGCAGAGGTGGACAGAATAATCACAACCTGTACCTCAAAAAAAATCCAGAGACGTTAATAATCTAGCTATGACTCTAATAAAAACCATAACAGCTGAAATAACCCCGCCACTAACACATATAAGTAATATATCATTTAAGAATGGTGTTTTTCATAGAAAAAATGAAAATTGCAAAAATCAGACCGATTTACAAGGGTGGAGAAAAATGTAATTTCACTAATTATCGACCTATATCAATATTACCACAATTATCAAAAATTCTGGAAAAACTGTTTATGAACAGACTCGACAAATTTATAGAAGACAATAATATACTACATGAAGGACAATATGGATTTAGAAAAGGACGTTCAACAGCAATGGCTATAATTGACATCACGGAGAATATAAGAGAAGCATTAGAAAAAAAACTATTTGTATTCAGAATTTTTCTGGACCTAAAAAAAGCCTTTGACACAATTAATCATGATATTCTAGAAGAAAAACTTAAAAATTACGGAATAACGTACAACGCCTTAAAATGGATTAAAAGCTATATGACAAATAGGAGACAATATGTTGACTTTGAAGAACACACATCAAAATGCCAAACCATACAATGTGGTGTTCCACAGGGTTCAATTTTAGGGCCAAAACTGTTCATTTTATACATAAACGACATTTTCAAAGTCTCAAATTGCCTCAAACTAACGTTGTTTGCAGATGACACAACCATCCTATGCTCAGGCAAAGACATTAAAACTCTAATAGAGTCAACAAATGAAGAACTATTAAAAATTCAAACTTGGTTAGATGTAAATAAATTAGCCCTAAACGTCAGTAAAACAAAATTCATCAAATTCGGAAAGAGAAAAAAAACAGGAGATATAAGACTGAAACTAAACAAGGAAATAATAGAAGAAGTAAAAGAATATAGGGCACTAGGAGTTTGGATGGACGACAAGCTGACCTGGAAAAAACATATACAAATAGTTAAAAACAAAGTTGCAAAAAGCAGTTACATCTTAAGGAAGCTTCAACAAATCCTACATACCAAATCACTTAAAACAATCTATTCTTCACTCATAGCATCGCACTTAAATTACTGCTCCGAAATATGGGGAAATAACTACAAAACGTATCTTGAACCACTATTTAAACTACAAAAAAAAGCTATAAGAATTTTACATAAAGCACCACACAACGCACACACAAACGATTTATTTGAGAAGGCAAAATACCTAAAACTGCAAGAAATAATACACTACAACACACAAATACACGCATTTATGGCTTCATCTAAAAAACTACCACATCAAATACAAAAACGTTTCACATACAATCAAAATCCCTATGAATTCAGACATAATAATGTGTTTAGACCAGACAGGGTTAAATCTAACGTTGGCAAACATAGTACTGTGTATAGAGCCATGAACCTCTGGAATAGCCTTGACGCAGAGACACAACAATCTGTAAATCTGAAAGGATTTAAGGAGAAAACACGGAGAACATTTCTACACACATACAGATCTCAAGTCAACTCTTCATCGAACTCTACAGCGACGACATGGAACTCATCAACTGGTCATTAAGCGCCATTGACAAAATCTTCACGACGAGGAAATTGCTACAGCACGAACCAGCGTGTCCAAAGGACACATACCCAAGTGGATATGTCATGGATGCACGAGGGAGAAGCCAGATGCTCTGTCTCTCCCAGTTGACGGTGGAAGATGTGGAGGACATCTATCTGCTAGGGGTCATGATCTTTGGCCTGCTAATGACGTGGGTATGTGTATGTGCATGTGCCTTTCTGATGGATCGTAAGCTGAGGCGACTCTCAGAGGATATGAAGATTCTCCGAAAGAAGAAGAACTTTTCGTTTGGAGAGTTGGAGGAACGTAAACAACGACTGGAAAAGAAAGCTCGAGGAGATACGGAAAAAAAGGACAGTGAAGAGGAGTAACAACAGGAACAATGACTGCAGACGAGAACACATCACATAAAAAAGGACAAAAAAAAAAAAAAAACGTTAATGATGAAATTATACAGAAGATGAGAATGTTTGACAAGGGAAGAAACGAGGTTTGATGTAAAATTATCTGTGTTCAAATCAGGGGACGGATCTGGATAAGCATAATGCTTTTTTCCGTCGCCCTTTCCGGCATGCAAAAGGAAAAAAAAAAAAAAAAAAAAACAATGATGTGATTCTGCTCTGAATGTCAAAATGAATTTCTGTGATTGCAACCATGTCGGAAATGAACTGAATAAATAAATAAATAAAAATAAATAATTAGGAATTTTTCAAATAGATTTTCCTCATCTGCTCCTCTCTTCAGAAATACAATGTTTTGACAATATATAATGTTAATATTTATTGCACTTGTCTCTTCATGTATAAATATGTGCATATGTCCAATGTTATGCCCAGAGCTTGTAGAAATGTATTCATATATAGGTAGGCTGTGTGTGTGTGAGAGAGAAAGAGTTGATGTGCTACAAGAGCCTCAAATATTGTACAATATTATTCATTTCATGATTCTCAGATTATAAAATTATTCTCAATATGAATAACTATATAATTGAATCATCTAAACACTTAAATATATAATATAATATAATATAAATATCAAAATAGCAGCTTGCGTTTAAAGTGTCAAGTGCATTTGAACCATTAAGAACAATGTTTTGCTAAAACACACCACAACATAGCTTAATGATAACTCTGATCCACATTGAACATGATACTAATATCATTATTGATTAAATCCCATTGACAACATAATTGAAAGGAAAATGAGAACATTGGCATAAACAAGTGATAACTATGTAACCACTTGCTTATCTCACATCGTGATCATCCAAGATGGCTGCGCCCTGCGACGTGCTGCAGGCTTAAGCATCAAAAATACGTTTTTTTCTTGCTTTAAGTGTGAGAAAGAAACAAAAAGTAGCACAGGAAAAGTTTGCAATGGGCTTGAAGAAAGCAGCGGAGGCAAAGATGGAGAATGATATGGAGGAAATCCGGGAATCTCTAAACCGTATGTCTGGGGAGCTAATGAAAGTGACGCAAAAGCTGATTAAGCTGGCGGAACTTTTTGAAGAAGTGAAACAACTTAAAAATATCGTAAGAGAAAGAGACAAAACCATCGAGGAGCTTGAGAAAAGAATCGACAACCTCGAGCAGTACACCAGAATGGAAGATGTTATAATTACAGGTCTTACAATCAAGCCGCGCTCTTACGCCAGAGCAACTATGGATGGCAGAAATATAAGTGAGGATGCACATGCCGAGGATTTGCAAACGCTGGAAGAGCAAGTTGTGAACTTTCTGGCAGAGAAGGACATCTACCTGGATCCGACTGCCATCTTGGCATGCCACACTTTGCCGCGGAAGGACAAGGCTAATCCAGCTATTATTTTGCGTTTTGCAAATCGCAAACATAAAACGGAACTCATGCGTCAAAGAAAGAAGTTAAAAGGAACGTCTGTGTATCTGAATGATCATCTAACAAAGAAAGCGGCTGGAATTGCCAGAGAAGTGCGTATCCTGAAAAAAAATGGGAAGATCAAAGCGACATGGACGAGGAATTGTAAGATATTCATCCAGCTAAATGGGCACACTCCGGAACAAGCTAAAGTCATACTGGTAAGAGGAATGAAAGACCTTGACCAAATCAAATAATGTTGCAAATTCCACTGAGTATACCTACAACTCGTGAGAAGATAAGTCATAGTGTTTATGGGAAAGACAATTGTGCCCAGATGGGAGGACATGGATGCTCACAGGCCACATCTAGCCTTATTATTATTTTTAGTTACGCAGCGGATGTTTCCTGGAGGAATAATTTAACACGAAGTAGGCGATGGATTGATGGATATTTTTCTGTTAGACTGAGGATATACTGTAACTCTGCAAATGGACAGTGTGTGTTCGTCTTGCGTTGGATGGAAGGCTTGTGTTTTGGTACTTTTTTCTCAAAGGATATAATGACAGTGAGTTCTAATAATATTCAGTGGAGTCGACAAGTGGATATGAATATTTCGAACACTCGGACTTTGGAATTGGGAGTACTGGGAACTGCACGGGACATCTCCAAATAGACAGTAGTTTTCTGCGTTTGTCTGATTGCGTGCTGTTTGTGCGTGTGTGTGTGATTGTCAGCGCGTCGCTTGGGCATAAATGTGGATGTGTACGTTGTGTGTGTACATGTCCTGCATGCGTGTGCGTGAGTATGTGCTCCATGAGCGTGAGTGGTCCTGTGGTTGGGTGTGTCCAACGCTATGCGCTTTTGGGGGGAATGTGTGTGTATGATAAAACTAAAAACAAATGTATGACAGTGAGGATGAATTGAGCGAAGTGGATATTGATAACAATGATACAGAATATATAAATGGTAGTGAAGACATTATTTTGTACGATGATACAAATTATAGAGTAAATGAGTTTGGCTGTGACATAGATCCGGATAAGCATTTGTTTAATAATATAATTAATGATTGTGATTACTATACTGACGAGCAATTTAAACGCATTAATATGAATGGAGCCTTTAGCATTATACACTTTAATAGTAGGAGTTTGAACAAAAATTATAACGAAATTAAACAATATCTTAGTCAGTTTAATAAATTTAGTGTTATTGCTGTTTCTGAGACTTGGTTGGATGCAGATAGGTGCTGTGAAGTACAATTAGATGGATATGAATTGTTCACTACAAATCGGATAAATAAAAGAGGTGGGGGCGTTGCACTATACATAGATACAGATCTGAGGTTTAAAAAGATTGATAGCAAGTCAACCACCATCGATGATGTTTTGGAGTGTATAACGTGAAATTATTGTAGAAAAGTCTAAAAATATTGTTGTTAGTTGTGTGTACAGAACACCTGGATCATGTCTAGACATTTTCAATAACAAAATGAACTGCCTTTTTAGTCATTTAAACAAGGTCCATATTGTGTGTGGTGACTTTAATATCAATCTACTGAAGTCTGTTAAGAACAACAGACTTCATTAATACTATGTATAGCAACTCTCTTTTTCCCCTTATTGTTAAGCCAACCAGAATTACCACGGACACATCAACGTTAATAGATAATATATTTACTAATCAATTAGCAAGTCAAATTACAGCTGGAGTACTTATCAATATTATCACTGACCATCTTCCTATTTTTAGTATTTTTAAACAATTGCAAAATATTACAACCAAAATAAATGATTTCAAATATGTAAGACATCGAACACCTGAAGCTATTGCTGCTCTCAAGGGGGACTTATGTGCCCAAACTTGGGAAGAAGTGTATGCAACTCCTGACCCTGATAAGGCATACAATGCCTTCCTATTTACCCTAATCCAATTGTATGACCAGCACTGTCCGTGTAAGAAATACTATACTAAAAACAAAAACAGCCAGGATAAACCATGGCTAACCAAGGGCATAGCTAAGGCTTGTAAAAGAAAACAACAACTCTATAGAGTACATTTAAAGCAAAGGACTAAACAAACTGAAGAAAGATATAAAATGTATAAAAATAAGTTAACTCAAATAATAAGATTCAATAAAAAAGAATACTATCACAAATTGCTGGAGCAGAACAAGAGTGATATCCAGGGTACCTGGAAGGTATTGAATGGCATTATCAGGAATGGAAGAAAAAAGGAAGAATATCCAAATTACTTCACAATGAATAATTCAATCATCAGTGAAAAAAAGGAAATTGCTAATGCATTTAACAGGTTTTTTTGTCAGTGTTGGGCCGAAGTTAGCCAATGAAATTGTGCTACCAAGCAATGCCAATGAATTTGAAGAAATGAATATTAAAAATAATCTAAACTCACTTTTCATTAAAAGTGTTAGTGAGAACGAAATCATTGAAATTGTACATTCCTTCAAAACTAAGAGATCAACAGATGGATCTGATATAGATATGGTCCTCGTGAAAGATATCATTGATTTTATTGTTACTCCTTTCATGTATATATGTAAACAGTCTTTCTCAATGGGTATCTTTCCGAGTAAAATGAAAACTGCCAAAGTAATACCTATTTTTAAAAGTGGAGAAAAGCAACAGTTTACCAATTACAGACCGATCTCAATACTCTCGCAGTTTTCAAAAATACTGGAAAAGCTATTTGTGAAACGACTTGATAGCTTTGTAGACAAGCATAACCTGTTAAGTGAACATCAGTATGGTTTTAGATCCAATAGGTCCACTTCAATGGCAGTTACGGAACTAGTAGAAAAGATATCAACATCTATTGAGATCAGTGAGTATGCTGTTGGAGTCTTTATTGACCTTAGCAAGGCCTTTGACACAATAGACCATTCATTGCTTTTAAATAAATTAGAAAGGTATGGTGTCAGGGGCTTAGCACATGATTGGCTAAAAAGTTATCTAAGTGACCGAAATCAGTATGTAAATATTGATATCAACTCAATGGAGGCAAAAATAACCCACGGAGTTCCTCAGGGCTCCGTTTTGGGACCTAAACTATTTATTATGTACATTAATGAAATCAGCGAAGTCCTCAACAAATTACAATGTATTCTATTTGCCGATGATACCAGTTTGTATTGTTCGGGAACAGATCTTGAGCTGCTTTTGAACACAGTAGGAACTGAACTTAAGATACTTAAAAAGTGGTTTGATGTAAATAAACTTTCCATAAATCTGCATAAAACTAAATATATTGTATTTGGAAACAAGGAAGTAAACAAACCATGTCGAATCAAAATTGGGGAGGTAGAAATTGAAAGGGTGTATGTTACAAAGTTTTTGGGAATCAATATTGATAATAAGTTAAATTGGAAAGCACACATAAATACACTAAAGACAAAAATTTCCAAACTTATTGCCATACTGTATAAAATAAAAACCTCTGTGAATCAAAATGCATTATATATACTGTACAATTCCCTCATCCTTCCATACCTTAGCTATTGTGTGGAAATATGGGGGAATACTTTGGATACCTTGCTCCAACAAATCCACTTTTTATTAGAATAAATATCTTAAAATCGCATGATCTTGTTGATGTCTACACAGCAGCTGTGATGTACAAGGCTCACAATCTCATGCTTCCTCACTGTTTACAAAAGATGTTTCAAACTAGAGAATCAAGATATAACCTCAGAGGAACTGATCTGCTACAAAAACCCATGGCGAAGAGTAATACTAAGAGGAGGTGTTTATCAGTCAAAGGAGTTGATCTATGGAACGGTCTACCTATACAACTTAAGGGCTCCAAAACTATTCATGCATTTAAGAAAATGTACAAGTTAAATATTATAGAGAAGTATAGAACACTTGAATGAAACATTAGAAAAGAAGTTGATCGTGGATGCTTAATATAATTTTGATTGTTGAAGTTCAAGTTTTGTGCTTACATGTTACCATCGTTGGTATGAGAGAAACTTTATAATTGTGTCATCTTTGGACATACAGTAGTGTTTCAGTTGTAAAAGGGGTTAGGCAAAATAAGTCTAGACTTCAGCTTAAACCCCTTTCGGTCAGGCATCATTTAGCGGTTGACATTCTTAATGTAAACATATTTTTTTTTTTTCCTGTCGTGTAATGTGTGGGATCTTTGAATGACCTTAGATCTGGATGTTCACAATGACCGAAGAAATAAACTAACTAACTAACTAACTTTGCTCCGTTTCACATATTGAGCGGCTTGATCGCAGTAGTCAGCGTTTGGCAGTCGGCTTCTGAGTTATTGCTTAATTAGATCACTTTCATGGTTTGTCACAACAGTTTTATCATGAACTAAGGTTTAGCTACCTGTAGCAACAACATCCAAAGTGTTTCTTGCGTCTGTCGGCCGCTTCCAGGTAGCGCAAGATAGACACTGCGCAAAAATAGTAAGAATCGAGAATATCCGGTTTTTGATTCTGTCGAGAATACGGACATTTCCGATGCATATCCGGAGTTTTTTAGATATGCCCCATATCTGGTCAAATACGGACCCAATATACTTCATGAAGACAGTATTTTGTATTAGGATACTAACAGTATTTAGATTTTGTCATATATTTGTTCCGGAAATGTCCTCAGGTTGAAAATACCCAGAATCCCTAAATATCCAGTTTTTGATTCCGTCGAGAATACGGACTATTCTGATGCATATCCGGAGTTTTTTGATATGCCCCATATCTGGTCAAATATTCAATTCAGTTCAACTTTCGTCTCAAAGTGCTTAAGTTTTTTACTGTGGTGCTGGGTGACAGAGTAATGCCATCCAGAGACACTATTTACTCTGATAATTTAACTCTGAGGTGTTTTGGACAAAATAAAATCACTTTGGTTTTATCCTGGTTAAGGAGAAAATTACGGCTCATCCAGGATGTGATGTCTATGAAATCTGTGGTTTGAACTACAGTGGTGTGAAAAAGTGTTTCCCCTCTAAACCGTATCAGAATCAGAATCGTTTTAATTGCCAAGTACAGTTAATTCCAAATTATGTGGCTGGTTTTTAATTCCAAATTAGATAATTCCTCTTTCTTGTAAACACTTAACTTGGTTAAAGCCGCTTTATTTTAATCTGTATTGTTTTGCGCATGCGCGACTTGCGAAGATGACGCGCTGGTGACGACATAATCTAAGATAGCGACGGCCTGGACTCCAGCCTAGACTTTTTGATAAGAGCCTTAAAAGACATGGATATAATGAAAAGAGTGGATGGACAAAGACATAAGCATGCAGACTTTCACACGGACATACACGGACTTATTAAACACACACGAACCTCGGTAAATGTAACAGGCTTCATCGGACGGCTGGCACTAGGACCCCCCGGAGTAAATGCGTCCCAGTACTGCATTCTCAGGCTGTAATATCACCAGTTTATCATTTTACCTGTTATTAGAGCTACTGTCTTTACCAGGGAGCAAATATTTATTCGTGGTGATTGTTTTCAGAGTTTTACTGGGATTTTTACCAGTGATTAGTTCATATCTCCTTACGCTCCGTGGTCCAAACTGAAGCCATGTGTTATTGTTGAGCTGATGCTTCAAAACTAAATCAGAATAAAGGTGAAAACAATTCTCGTGTGTGGTCTTCTGTTTCATAGACGACAATAAAATGTTTGTTGTATGTTTTTCCTGATAAACCCCTGTCCCCCTGTCCAGTCAGAGCCTTCCCAACCCCCAGCCCTAAAGCGGAATTATCTAAAGACGAATAAACCTGTTTTCCATGTAAACCTCGTTCGGGAATTACCACTTTAATTCCGAATGATTTAAATCGGAGTAAATAATTCCGAATGCAAAAACATCATGTAATCGTTGCCATTCGGCAAAATCAAAGATAAAGACACACATAAATTATAAAGGCCAAATCATAGATTTCAAAAGTGTATATCTACAGTATTCTTTTAATTAGAAGATATTTTACATTTACAAATCAAATGATCAATTTCTTGTAGTTAGTTAAAGATTAAATTTACTGCTGATTTAAAGCAACACAAATTATGTTAAAGATCTATTAATTGATTTATTATTATTTATTATTTAGGGGTCTATTGTGCCTGCTTTATTTGATTTATTTGGTATCTGTATGTGAGTTGTTTAATGTGTATTAAGTTTAGTATTTAAATTAAAATTATTTGTTAAAAATTTAGATTTTGTGTATTTTTCTTCCAAACTGTCTTTTTAGTTTCAATCTGCCTCAGTTATATCTGATTAGTCTCATTGCTTACGTACATGGTTGTGCTAAAGTCAATCTTTGACTGCCCATGAGAAGCTGTGTTGTTCTTTAGATGATCTTGGAGCCCATTCCATTCTTTGATGCCTGTAAAGGAACATTCTAAGGCTAAACACAACTGTTTTATGAAGCTGAAGCCACTTTAAGTTTTGACCTTTGATTCTGAATAATATTCAGGTTGTTTTGTGTTATTTATTTCAGAATTCCTTGTAACATTTTCAGTTTCTGCTGGTCTCAGGTAAATAAACTGGTATTGAAAGAATAGAATACTTAGTGTTTCAGTCAGATTGGTATTTGTAAAGATTAATACTGAGCAGAGTTTAGTACTGTTAATGTAAATGATTATAAACTGTAGGGTTAGATACAATAACATTTCATTTATCAGAGGCTTTTATCCAAAGCAATGTTAATACAGTAGGAGTAGGAGGGATTCAAACCTCTGATTATAAGTCAGCTTCATTAACCACTATTCCTCCACTACAGAGTTGATCAACAGTGGATTCTTTTCTGATACAGCGCTGATATGAAGCTGTACAGACACAGATGACCCAAAAAATAATGCATTCTTTAATTCTAAGTAACTTAAAAGTTACGATTTCATGTAACTCATTAGTTTTTGGGGTAAGTAATCAAAATAGTAACTGAGTTCATTTGTGAATGAAGTAACTAGTAACAGTAACTAGTTATGTTTTTTCAGTAACTAGAACAACACTGGTTGTGACAGAAGTGTGACTGAGTTCAGAAAAATTATTGTACCAACGTTTTTATTAAGATTTTTTACTTGTTCTTGCAGCTAAAATTCACCAGAATGCAGGAGTTTGCATGTCTTTTGTTAAAACATTTCTGGGGGGAGGACCCCCATGACCTTTCCCCTCAATTCTAGGAGAGGCTTTAACATGTAAATGAAAATGCTGTGAGCTATACACATGCAAATCAGGGTAGCAGGGGAACTTCTACTGAGCTTCAGTACAAACCACATCTTCATCGCAGCTGTGGAGTTCAGCTCAGACGTGACCGATGAAGATCAAGGAGGGTAAGTGTTATTATATTAGATTTGTTTTTGGTCAGTGTGACTATTTTTCATGTGAATTAGTGTTTTTTTTCAATGCTAACAAGCATTGGTCTAATCTGAAGTCACATGTTCAAAACATGGTCTGCAAATCTCTCAGTCCATGTGGAATAAACTGTGACTCATTTTTCATTGTTTTCATACAAAACACATTCACTGACCACAGTCAACAACATTCATCAACTCTTTTCTCACTCACTAGTTTTTATTATTAATAATAATGAGTTATTATAATTAGTTCACCACCCGCAAAACACTAAACGTTTACAGCACATTTTTAAAATGCTAACACACTTTGTTCAAAACACATCAACTAAACGAAATATAATGATTACAGTATTTTGTGTTTTATATAACTGTACCCTATAGATTATTTTTTTGTTTACAGTAATTTTTATATTTTTTTTGTGCAAAGATCTTATTTTGTATTAAAATACTGATGTACCTGACAATGTAATGCTCTTTGTTGTTAGTATTTAGTAGTTCAGTGAGCTCAGAGTGACTAGATTAGATTATTTGTTAGTGTTGTTGTAAGATATGTTATAGTCTGTGTGGTTTTTATTACTTTATTAGTTATAGTTAAATGATTAAACGATAGTTAGAATATGAAATTATCCATGATTAACTGTGTGTGTGTGTGTGTGTGTGTGTGTGTGTGTGTGTGTGTGTGTGTGTGTGTGTGTGTGTGTGTGTGTGTGTGTGTGTGTGTGTGTGTGTGTGTGTGTGTTTGCAAAACATATCCATTGTCCACCATAGCTGGTTTAAACTAGTTTGGGCCAGTGTGGGGGTATGTGACCCACTGCATGGACATATGAGCCTTTTTCTCCCCCAAAGTTTTTGTGTTACCATATATGGTATTAATCCTGCACCCAGAGCGCTGTTGCACAGCCCTCTGGGTGTGGTCTATGTTTTCTATAATAAATACCTGGTTCTGAGGCATCACCATCAGAGCAATCCAACTTATATCGGACTTTTGTGTCTCTTTTTGTTGGGTTTTTCTCCGAGCTGCAGCTCGCACCTCTCTGCCTCTGGTCGCCTTTAAGTCAGATAGTGTTTTTCTCCCTGAGATGTGATTGAGCAACGGTCTTAACGTATTTAGACCCAACATTCACATTTTAGCAACGGTCTTAACGTATTTGGACCTAACATTCACTGGTGCCGCAACCCGGGACCTTACATCTTTTCGTCTGGATCGGTGCGGGCGCAACCGGACCATTAGTAAAACTGCCGGCACCCCCTCCTTTGCAGGGGTGGTCACAGCTTGTTCCAGCACCGACCCGGACGGGGAGTGACGGGTCCCACGAACCAGGGAGAACACTGACGAGGTGAGAAGCTGTTTCTTTTCACCATAGTACCCGTGACGTACAACGGGGAGTGAAGACCGTGGTGGGTGACGTAAAACTCACACGGCGTGGTAAAGGGACAGAGGGCAGACGGGAGTTGTTGTGTGTTGTTTCTTTGTGTGTTGTTTCTTTGTGGTGTTTCTTTGTTGTAACGGTGTCTGTAAATCCCGTGCTGAGAACATGGGTAACGCGCAGCGTAAAGCATTGATGGAAAATAATGATGTGAAATTCATGCAGAGAAAGTATCCCGGTAGTTGTTGCTATCTAGATGATTGGTACAAAAATTGTGGGTTTGCAGGGAAATTATCAGACGAAGCTGGAATAGAAAAAGTGTCCATCTGGTGTAAAGGAAAAAGAGTGAAGGCATTAAAAAAGTTACGTCCTAAGCAGGCTGAGTTAATAGCAGACCACTTAAGAGTAGTGTGTATCTGGAAGGATGCTATGAGTATCAGGAAAACACAGATAGAGAAAGGTGAAGAGAGAAGGAAACAGAAAGTGTTAGCTGCAGCTAAAATACAGCCTTTTGATGAGACCGTGTGTGTACCGCGTAGAGTTGAGGAGACAAATCAGCAACAGAATGGGGCCGCAGGGGGTTTACAAGAGGGGGGAGCAGTTGCAGGACAAGAAACAAAGGGACCTGTGACTAGGGCAGCTAAACAAAAGTCAAAACAGATGAAAGAAAGTGTTAACAGTGAGGAGGATGAGCAATATCACATAGCGGGGATGGAGGAAAATCTATATCCAATTTTACCCATGATAGAGGTAGCTAACCCTCGTGCAGGAGAATTCCTAAACCCACAGGATCCATTACAGGGTACACATCCCCCACAGCTGTTGTTGTTTCGGCCATGGACGGAGCAGGAAGCATTAGATGCCTGTAGGGGCGTATGCGATGTTGAGAAGGACCCGACTGCTTATGCTGAACAAGTATGTGGGTTGATTGAGACATGGCATTTAAATGGACTGGAGGTGGAAAAGGTTTTAAAACTAACACTTAGACACCGATATCCAGTAGTGGTGGGCGGTTTCACGGGGAGACAAGTTAACCGTCAGCCCCTAGCACATAACTCTAATGAGCTGCGACAGCAGGTTGAAGCACTGATGCAAAGAGTTAGGGCGACTTACACAAAACCTCCAAGCCACGAAGAAATAAGTGCGTGTCGTCAGAAATCAGACGAGACGCCAATGGAATATCGTGCCCGTTTAGAAACGGTTTTTAGGACTAATAGCGGGCTTCCTCATTCTCCGCTGGTGGATAATCCATACCAAATACAGCTAAAAATGTGGTTAATTAGTGGTTTGTTGCCAAACGTGTCAGATTTCATAAAAGCAAACTGTGTCACACACCGCACCCTCACTGTTCCAGAGCTAATGGAATGGGCCGAACATGCTTATGAAGTCACTGAGAAAAAGAAAGCAAAAACTGAATCAGCTAATGTTAATGTATTGGCTGAGGCCATGGCTGCAGCCCTGGTGAGCCAGCGCTCAGGGTTTAAAAGACAGGGAAAAAAGCCATATCGCACCAGAACGCCTGATGAGGAAAAACAAGCAAAAATAGATCGAGAAAAAAGACAATGTTTCATTTGTCATGAGGAGGGACATATGGCAAGAGACTGCCCAAGAAAAAAGCAAAAAACAGACCATACGTCGTTCGGGCAAACTCCTAGGCAGTGACGCCAGGACTGGCCGGAGGGACATGCAATCAGTGACTCCGGAACAGATAATGAAACCTCAGAGTGTGACATAGCCTTTTTAGGGCAAGATGAGGATGCTGATCAATATGACAATGATTTACCTGCAGAATATGAACATCCCCCACCTTTAAATCCAAATCATTTTGTTGATTTCTCCATTTATGCAGCTGTAACATTAACACATGAAAAATACCCAAAACGTACATTGTTGGTGGGACCAAAACAAACACCAGTCACTTTTCTGTGTGATACTGGAGCTGATGTTTCTGTCCTCCGTGATCAGGTGGAAGGCGTAGTCACTTCCAAAAAGGTTATTGGCATAGTGGGAGTGGGTGGAAAGCCTCAATATGCCTGTTGGTCTAAGGAGGTCATTGTGCAAGATGAAGATGGTTCATATTATACACACCCATTTATTTTGACAACTGACTGTCCCTTCAATCTAATGGGAAGGGATCTTCTCAGTAAGTTACAGATCAGTTTAGTGCCAACGGCTAATGGAATAGTGCCAAAGAAATTTTTATCAGAAACTAAAGAATCACTTATGGTGTTGCAAAGCCCAGTCATTCCTAATAAATTCTATACATTGGATCCAGTGTCAACAGGCCCTCGGTCAGTGGTTGGATCTATGGAGGAACTGCGGGCTAAAATAGCTAAAACATTTGTCGTTCCTACAGAAACACAGACACAGTGGCCACTACATGTTACAATGATGTATGTCAGACCTGAAGGACCCCTGCCAGGTCAACCAGACTGGCTAAGGAGACCAGACCTGTCTCCTGAGGGCAGAGCAGTTGCTAAAGCCTGGGAGGAAAAGTTTCTGCGATTGTCACCACAGAAAATAACATTGACAGACGTTTGTTGGTCTCCAGATGGATGGATTATAATCAGAGTGACGTTGCCTCCAGAGCTGACACCAATAAACCCCCCACGGTTTCCACATATTTGTTTACAAAAACCGGCACACAAACAGTGGAGAGATGCAAATGATCTGTTGGCTGCACTTCCTGTCAAGAGTGACCTTTGGAGGAAGGAGAGACACAATGTATTCACATACAGAGGCTCCTTTTGTGGCTTTGTGAAAAGACAAGTGCTGAACTGGTGTACTTTGGCGCCCCCTGCTGTGCATTTGGATGCATGACTTTCTGTGTTCACCCTGACTTCAAATGATTTCCCTACAGTGCCATCATGTCTGTGGGCTACATCAAAGACAGATGTTGGACTTATGACAACCGCAACATTTGTAACCATAGATCCAGCCACATCTCACAGGCCTCGAATTAGACAGTATCCACTCAAATCAGATGCAAAAGAAGGAATAAAGCCTGTTATTAATGATTTACTGACTGCAGGCGTGTTACAGGAACATGACTCAGCTCAATGCAACACCCCCATCTTCCCTGTGAAAAAGCCACAGGGGGGCTGGAGAATGGTGCATGATTTAAGAGCAGTAAATCAGGCTGTTAAATCACGAGCTCCAAATGTACCAGACCCACACACATTGTTAAATGAATTACAACCTCATCAAAAATGGTTCACTGTAATTGATTTAAGTAATGCATTTTTCTCCATTCCTCTTCATAGTACAGCTCAGGGATGGTTTGGATTCACATTTGAGAACAAAAAATACTCTTACACTCGCCTTCCACAAGGGTTCTGTGATAGCCCTACTATCTTTTCAGCGGAGATAAACAGGTGCATCAGCCACCACACATGGCCAGAGACCACACAGATAATTGTTTATGTTGATGACATTTTATTGGCCAGCCCCACCAAAGAGGAAAATGAAACAGAGGCAATCAGGCTGTTCACACATTTGGCAAAAACAGGAAATAAGGCCTCATTGGAAAAACTACAATTTACACAGGAAAAAGTAACATTCCTTGGTCATAACATTTCAGCTGAAGGGAAAGAACTTACTACTTCACGTAAGGAAGCAGTACAAATGGCACCAAAACCGCTTACCGTCAGACAAATGATGGCCTTTTTAGGCCTAGCGAATTATTGCAGGTCGTGGATCGTTGATTATGCTATCATAACTGCCCCATTACAGAACCTAATGTTAGATACACATCAAACTTTAAGCGCACCTTTGCAGTGGACACCTGACGCGGAAGAAGCATTTACAAAAGTGAAACAAATCATAACAGGAACAGGGGTGATGGCGCTGCCAGATTACAACAAGCCATTTACACAGTCTGTTGACTGTAAGAACGGTTACATGACATCAGTACTACTACAGCAATACGGTGGGAAGCAACGACCAATAGCCTATTACTCTAAACGATTAGATGATGTGGCTAGGGCACTTCCCCATTGCGTTCAGGCGATTTGCGCCGCAGCCATGGCTGTGCACGCGTCTGCTGAAGTAGTGTTGTTCCATCCTTTGACACTGTTAGTCAGCCATGCAGTTGACATCCTGTTAACACAAACAAAAATGTCGTTCTTATCTCCTGCCAGGTTTTTACACCTTACTAACACCTTGTTGACCCCAGCCAACCTCACTCTAAAGCGCTGTGCTGCTTTTAACCCAGCTACATTGATACCAACAGCTGACGATGGGACACCGCATGACTGTGGACAGTTAGTGTCGGTGACATGCAAGCCACGTCCAGATTTGACAGACATTCCATTGAAAGACGGAGATGTAGTGTTTGTAGATGGCTCCTCCTCCAAAGCACCTGATGGAACAAATCATACTGGTTATGCAGTAGTTACATGCGACACTGTGTTGAAATCAGGCAAATTGGCTGGAAATCAGTCTGCACAGGCAGCTGAAATCGTGGCCTTGACAGAAGCCTGTAGACTTTTCAAAGGCAAGAAAGTCACAATTTACACTGATAGCCAGTATGCTTTTTCCACAGTTCATGTGTTTGCTGCTCAGTGGGCTAGGAGAGGTATGAAGACATCTAGTGGAAAGCCTGTGCAACATGCCTCCCTGTTAAAAGACCTTCTTGCTTCAGTCCTCTTACCTACATCATTGGCGATATGTAAATGCAAAGCACATACTGGCGCCACTGATGCTGTCTCTCTGGGCAATGCAAAAGCTGATGTTGAAGCTAAAAAAGCTGTTTTTACTGAAGCACTTACTGTCCAGTTGTTGCCTGTTGATGTTGTACCACTTTGCTTGCCGGATGAAGTCCTGATTGATATGCATGTTAATGCTCCTGAAAGTGAGAAAACGAAATGGGTGACTGAAGGTGCTGTTAAAAAGGACTCTGGAGTATTTATGTTAAATGACAAGCCATGTTTGCCTAGATGTTTGTTTGACGTCGTTGCTAGAATGAGCCATGGGTTGGCCCATGTCTCAACAGGAGGGATGGTAGACATAGTCAAACAGTCATTTCATATACCACTAGGACTCCAAACCCATTTTAAAAACTTTTGTCGTCAGTGTATCATCTGTTGTCGTCATAATCCTCAGGGTAATGTTAGGCCCCCTCGGGGTAAAACGCCAGCTGGTACATATCCTTTTGAGGTCATTATGATGGATTTCATAACACTGCACACTATTCAGAGGTATACGTATTGTTTGGTTCTGGTGGACTCATTCTCAAAATGGGTCACCATAGTGCCCGCTAAAACAAATGATGCAATGACAGTGGCAAAGGCCCTTTTGACACGAATAATACCTCAACATGGCATCCCACGACAGATTTGGAGCGACAATGGACCCCATTTTGTTAACAGAGTAATACTCCTGCTGACAGAGGCCATGGGCATTGAATTAAAACATCACTGCTCCTACCACCCGGCTAGTGCTGGATTGGTAGAACGCAACAATGGTACCATTAAAAACAGATTAAAAAAAGCTGTAGAACAAACAAACAGGCCCTGGCCAGAGTGTGTTAACCTGGTAGAAATGTACATGCGCATAACACCAAACACACAGGGTTTGACCCCCTTTGAGGTTGTCACAGGACGACCGTTTCACCTACCCCTCACCAGTTCTAAGTGGGTGCAGGATCAGGAGGGAGAGTTGGATCCAATAACAAAATGGATGGTTAAATTATTCACAGATGCTGAAATTGTTGAAGCTAATACACTGCCTAGTCTCTCTTTACCTGTTTCAGATCCCCTTCGTCCTGGTGATTGGGTCCTCATCAAGGTGATTAAGAGAAAACACTGGTGTACTCCACGGTGGGACGGCCCTTACACAGTTCTGCTAACCACACCAACTGCATTTAAGATAGCTGAAAGACAGACGTGGATACACCAATCACACGGGAAAAAGGTACAGAAACCCACCACAGCAGGTGATACACCCTAGTAACACAGAGATGGATCTGTTGTTCCTCCTCCTCCTCGTGGGATCCCAGGAAGTGCTAGCAGGGGCTCTAAGCTCACCTTGGTATGATTACATAGGTAGATGCCCCGGGGGCTTTAACCTCGTTATGTGCATACCACAAATACCGGACATTTTAAGTGACGTTACAATTCCACTAGAGGCTCTGGCTAATAAAGGCTACACACCATGGAAACATGGTAAGGACTATGTAAATTATGAATGGTACATGCAAGTCCGGGGAGCAGACCAATCATGGTCTACTCATGGTTGGTCTGAGGTACTCCTCCATACAAGCTACACCCCTATTACCTGGCCCCTCACACCATCTACACGTACCGTTACAGCGGCATATCTGTCATTGCGAAAAACAATTGTTCAGAAACAAAAAATCCTACTCCTAACCGTTAACACCACCGCGGTACCTCCTTCTTGTTTGCTTATGGGATTCGGCCCTGACGTACAAGGGACAGATCCCATCTTTTGGGTAGATATTTGTATTACACCTCCGGCCACTCCCATTGTAGTTAAACCACGCATGGACATAGTGTTATCACCTGAGGTTAGACAGAATATACGAGTTATAAATGCAAAACCTATGCCAACAGAAGAACCTGACTCGTTACTCGCATTACTGTCTGAACAAAATAATCACGTCCATCATCGTCTGCGCGCTAATTCTTGGTACCGTATGGTAGAACTATCTGCACGAACAGTAACTAATGATAGTTGCTATGTTTGCTCACATCTGCCGCACGCTGTAACATCCCCGACTCTGTTGTCCGCATCCCTGCCAGCCCCTGACTCAAAGAAAGTACTAGGATGTTTACAAAATAAGTCCGCGACCCCGTGCCCTCCTGTTCTACCAGTGCTAAAAACCCTCGAGCCCTTAGGTCAGGCTGCTAAACACCTAAACACGAATGCTGTCCCCTGTGGTAATTATACTCACTGCTATCCTTTATGCGTACGATTTAATGGTCCACCAACTAACACCAAAGGTCTACCATCGGTAGACATAAACCATTGTGCTACCGTTCGGAACGTCAGTACGGTTGTCCCAATGTTTGCTAGAGACGGTGTTTGGTTGAAGTGCGGTGATAAAGTTTATCCTTCCCCTCCAATTAATATGTCAGCCGTTTGTGTACCAGTAGCAGTCACAGATGGGTCTTTCATAGTTCATATGACAATGCCTAGTCGTTCTCGTCGTGAGATTATAACCTTCACACCTCATGATGCAATATGGGGCTCAGATGTCCCTCCCGAACATAGATATTGGTCAACTAGTCAAAAAGTCGTTCATGCTCTTTTCCCTAATATAGGCGTGGGTAAGAATTCCCTTATGGTAGAGACCCTTCAATACCGCTTTCACATGCTTCTTAATGCATCTTTAGCTGTTAATAACAAAATGAATGCTAGAACAGCGGCCACCGCGCAAATGGCTATTCAGAACCGTATGGCTTTAGATACGATTTTAGCTTCCACAGGTGGTGTGTGTGCTATGGTGGGTGCTACCTGCTGTACATACATACCTAATAACTCCTCGGAGTCCATCGAAGACGCCCTGCAAACACTCCGCAACCTGGAAGGTGCCATGTCAGCTGACGAGTCCAATGTCCATTCATCCGGGTGGGACTGGCTGTTCCAAGGCTCCTGGTTCCAATTCCTGCTACGTCTGGGTCTCCCTCTTCTGGCTGTGCTGCTGGTCGTTGGTCTTGCCTGCTGTTGCATCGTCCCCTGTGTGAAGAAAGGCATAGACGACATGATCATCGGTGCTATGCAGGTCCAGGCTTCCCCAGAGTACCAACTCCATGTTATGGGTCTCTCCCCATCTGCCCCATTGATGGACTAAGACCCTGCCACACCTTCCCATCATCACAGTGAGCGGTAAAGGTTCACTGCTACTGGAGGGTTATGTGCTGGTAACCTCTGACCCTCCCTTACCAACTCCAAACACACACTGAGACCTAAAGCCCTATCTTCAACACCATGGTTTTGGGTCATCAGTTGTACATACACCCTGAACTGTCTCCAGATCACCGTGGATCAGAATCGATGTTCGCCCCAGCAGGGGGGGACGGTGGGGAATTTTTCCCGTACTAGCTGTCGGGTTTTCGCCCCACCTCACGGTGGTCATCCCTGTTGTTTTGGTCCTATGATGGCACCGGGTAAACCTGTGAAGACGCCCGTCTGCTTGATGTTTTCCAAACCCACAACAGGGCGGATATGTAAGATATGTTATAGTCTGTGTGGTTTTTATTACTTTATTAGTTATAGTTAAATGATTAAACGATAGTTAGAATATGAAATTATCCATGATTAACTGTGTGTGTGTGTGTGTGTGTGTGTGTGTGTGTGTGTGTGTGTGTGTGTGTGTGTGTGTGTGTGTGTGTGTGTGTGTGTGTGTGTGTGTGTGTGTGTGTGTTTGCAAAACATATCCATTGTCCACCATAGCTGGTTTAAACTAGTTTGGGCCAGTGTGGGGGTATGTGACCCACTGCATGGACATATGAGCCTTTTTCTCCCCCAAAGTTTTTGTGTTACCATATATGGTATTAATCCTGCACCCAGAGCGCTGTTGCACAGCCCTCTGGGTGTGGTCTATGTTTTCTATAATAAATACCTGGTTCTGAGGCATCACCATCAGAGCAATCCAACTTATATCGGACTTTTGTGTCTCTTTTTGTTGGGTTTTTCTCCGAGCTGCAGCTCGCACCTCTCTGCCTCTGGTCGCCTTTAAGTCAGATAGTGTTTTTCTCCCTGAGATGTGATTGAGCAACGGTCTTAACGTATTTAGACCCAACATTCACATTTTAGCAACGGTCTTAACGTATTTGGACCTAACAGTTGTGGTTGAATGAGCTTCATTTGAGACGTGTATGAAGTGTTTTGTTGGTGAGAAACACTTTTGGAGATGAGAGTAACTGTTGAGCTGAGATGACTGATGGATATGCAGGCTGTGTTTAGAGTTTGGAACATGTGACTTCAGTTTCAACCAATACTTGTTAGCAATCCGAAAAAAAAAAACTCTAATAGAGTGGAAGGGTCCCAACCCACAGGTTGAGAACCACTTGTGTATTGCATGTCCAAGAATCCATGTACTATGGCTAGATTGTATGTCCAAGCATGTATTTATGTCTCTCCTCTACATTGCACACATTTGATCACCACTGTATTTATATCCATACAGGGCTTGGTCCGTCATACATATAGAAGCCTCACAGAGCTGCAATGGAAGGTCTAGCCAGAGGACAAGTATGTTTTTGGTCTTTTTCCCTCTGAATTGGCACATTTTGTGAAAATTACAAAACACAGTTAGTTAGATTTTTTTTTGTAACATGTTTTGCTGAATGATGAGTATCTTCTACCTCCACCACCACCACCACAGATTCTGTTCTGATCACAATGAAAAAGTGACCATGGCTGTGATAGGGGCCATTTAAGATGCTGAGCCACACTGGGGCACAAGCCAAATTAGAAGTAAGTCTGATCACATTAATCTGGGGACCTAATTTAATGTATTTGAGTGATCATTAGCCTTTTCAGATGCCTTAAAATAATACATTTAGTATGAATTCATGACATAGTATTTGTGTTGTCATTTTCATTCACTAGGAGCTGCAACAGGGCTTTAGAATCCTACGAGGCCAGTGAGGAGCAGGACCTGAATGGGACCAAGGAGGATGTAAAGAGTAGGAAGACTCTTACCACCAGCAGGAGATCCAGTGTTATTGCCGTGCTCCATACTGCTGCATTTATTGATCATGGTATTTATCAATCACCTGTAAACAAAGTGTATACAGGCTATTTCTAAAGTGACTCTTTAAGACATTTTAGTTGCCTGCGACAAGCTGTTGAGCTAAGGTTAATGCATCAATAAACCAATTGGAACAACAATTAATATCAGCAATGGATTTGTTTCTGTTATCATTTATTGTCATAATTTAAGGACCCATAATTGTTTTGTTACATTGTGTTAGCCAAGAAATGTATGGGATTAAATATTTAAAGTGGGTCTTGTGTTCATGTTAAGACAGCTGAAATAAAAATGGTCAGGATACTGACCTCTCTTCCCATTTGTCACACAGCTTTTCAAGGAATGGGTCAAAGTGGGACAGAGGATCCTCTCTCCAGAAGAAAAAACTGTTTACAAATTTGCCTCTACCAAAGTGGCGAGCAACACAACTGTCAGAGATGATGGAAACCTGCCAGAAAGCACTGGGCAATAACAGAAAAAAAAGTGTTGAGCCAAGATCCACTCACTTATGCACAGACTCTGGACACTTTTCAAAAAGGCTCCGCCCTAATTCAGACAAAACATCTATCTATCTGCATGTGAGTGAGGTGGAAGAAGACTCAGAGATGTTTAAAATTTTGTTTGTGTGATATATGTGTGTGTGTGTTTCTTTTTCTAACTCATTCTAATTTTATTGTGATAGAATAAAATGTTATGTGCACTAAGTGATTTTTGTTTTTAATATTTATCTTGATAGTCTCTATCTTCAAAGTAGATCTGCCATTTTTGATGAGACAATTGGTACAGAGGTGAAAAAGGTTTAAGTGGACCTAGTATAGAGTTAGGGACACTGCATTTAACTGTCCTGGGTATGGTGAGTCACCCTATGGGCCATGAATTGTATATCGTACTTCGGATATGACCGGGGAGAGTATCGGTGCAGTATTCGGAATCAAAATACTAGTGGTGTTCGGACTTCGGATATGACCGGGGAGAGTATCGGTGCAGTATTCGGAATCAAAATACTAGTGGTGTTCGGACTTCGGATATGACCGGGCAGAGTATCGGTGCAGTATTCGGAATCAAAATACTAGTGGTGTTCGGACTTCGGATATGACCGGGGAGAGTATCGGTGCAGTATTCGGAATCAAAATACTAGTGGTGTTCGGACTTCGGATATGACCGGGGAGAGTATCGGTGCAGTATTCGGAATCAAAATACTAGTGGTGTTCGGACTTCGGATATGACCGGGCAGAGTATCGGTGCAGTATTCGGAATCAAAATACTAGTGGTGTTCGGACTTCGGATATGACCGGGGAGAGTATCGGTGCAGTATTCGGAATCAAAATACTAGTGGTGTTCGGACTTCGGATATGACCGGGGAGAGTATCGGTGCAGTATTCGGAATCAAAATACTAGTGGTGTTCGGACTTCGGATATGACCGGGGAGAGTATCGGTGCAGTATTCGGAATCAAAATACTAGTGGTGTTCGGACTTCGGATATGACCGGGCAGAGTATCGGTGCAGTATTCGGAATCAAAATACTAGTGGTGTTCGGACTTCGGATATGACCGGGGAGAGTATCGGTGCAGTATTCGGAATCAAAATACTAGTGGTGTTCGGACTTCGGATATGACCGGGGAGAGTATCGGTGCAGTATTCGGAATCAAAATACTAGTGGTGTTCGGACTTCGGATATGACCGGGGAGAGTATCCGGGAAGAATTGAACTCCGGGATATGGCAAGTATAAAAGTGTTCCCATATCCGGAGTTTGACATGCTCCGAACATGACATCGACTTCAACTGCTGTTCGGAGAGTATCCCAGGTGGATATCACCGTATTTGACTCATATCTTGGAATATTCGGGGTTCGATTCTTGGGCTTTTAGCGCAGTGTAGACTTTCTAATTGGTCAAGCAGAGTCACGTGACTGTACACAACCCGCACGTAAAATACAACCAGCAGTGTTGCCAGATACACATTACGTCTTAAAATCTAAACACACACACAAACCCTCAAATTTCTTGGCAGAAAATAGCCCAATCTGGCAACAATGACTTGTTGACTTGATTCTTCAGCCTGCCGATTCAAACAAATGCAGTGGTATTTGTTTCATTCTTTACCAGCCAAAATGGCTAGTAACGCTATAATGTTACCTGCCAAAGTTAGTGTTTCTCTGCATTTGGCGGGTGTTAATTTAAAGCCCTTGTGTAGTGTAGAATACAGGTTTAAAATGCAGAAGTGTGAAAAAGGTCTATGCAGAAGAGCTGAAGGCCACCATCAGATCAACCTGGAATCTCATAACACCTGAGCAGTGCCACAGACTGATAGACTCCATTCCACGCCGCATTGCTGCAGTAATTCAGGCAGAAGGAGCTCCAACTAAGTATTGAGTGCTGTACATGATCATACTTTTCATCTTCATATTTTTCAGTTGGCCAACATTTCTAGAAATCTTTTTTTTTGTATTGGTCTTTAGTAATATTCTAATTTCTATGAGCATGAATCAGTTTTGCTGCAGACGTCTCGCAAAATGTGTTGCAAAACTCAAGCAGCTCAGATTCACACGAGAAAAGTAGTTTGTGTTTCTGTAGCGGTAGATATGAGAAGTTATACCTGGAGAGTTGTGGTTGTAAACGATCATTTACACAAGTAATTAAAAAACATGTGAAAAAATGTTAGATTACAAGTTTGCAGCTGTAATTTTATGTGTAAATATCACTCTATACATTTTTTTTCATCATTTGTGACATTAAATTTATTTCACGTGTGGATTTTTTATCCACAAGTTCACACCACATTCTATAAACTCTCACATTTTGCAACATATCTACCATCATACTTTTCACCATATTTCATGATTAATTGGACCAGTTTAACCACTATCACAAATGATCATGTTTATTACAGTATTTGCCAGTTTAAACTAATTGTTCCTACTTTTTAAATGACCTTTTGACTATGTATGCTTTGGTTGTTGTTTTATTTTGGTTATATATTTTTTTCTGCGTAAATGTTGTTTGTACATCGCATCTAATCTGTTTGTTGTATTCAGGAACTATTATGTACATATTTACAGTAGTCTGTGATGTAGAACACAGGAAGAATAGCTCCTGTTTTTTGCAGTATAGCTAAATAAAAACAAACAAAACAGAGAAAATGGGATTAAAAATGCTGTACGCTGGACAGTTTGCACAAAGGACCCATATCTTTTATTATCCAGAATCATTTTTATTGCCAAGTGCAGTTTTTAGACAATACAAGAAATTTTACTTGGGGGATGGTACGTAAAAACATTGGGTGACCAGGGCTGTGTTCAGGAAGCTGGTGGCATACTCCGCTTTGTCCTATTTCAGGGTCGCGGGGGTCTGCCGGTGCCTATCTTCAGCTCACACTAGGCGCTAGGCGAGGGAACACCCTGGACAGGGCGCCAGTCCATCGCAGGGCAACACAGACAACCACTCACATGGGGAGTTTATGCAAACTCCACACAGGAAGGACCCAAGTGTCAATAAAAAATGTTATTTGGACATGTCACTTGATCTATTTAACTAGCCTACTGGAATTTTATTCAATGTTTTTATTTCTTTTTCATCATTCTAAACCTGATGAACATAAATCTGCATCCATACCCAACTTTGGCAATCAAGGCTTAGTGCTTTCTGGGTTGATTGGCCGGGGTTTTTGGGTGACGGTGGGGGGGCTTGCCACCGGTGCTGCCTAAGGATCAGTTGATTCTGGGCTGATTGGCCTGGGTTCTTGGGTGACGGTGGGGGGGCTTGCCACCGGTGCTGCCTCAGGATCAGTTGCTTCTGGGTTGATTGGCCAGGGTTCTTGGGTGACGGTGGGGGGGCTCCGCACCAATGCTGCCTCGGGATCAGATGCTTCTCGGTTGAATGGCCAGGGTTCTTGGGTGACGGTGGGGGGGCTCGCCACCAATTCTGCCTCGGGATCAGTTGCTTCTGGGTTGATTGGCCAGGGTTCTTGAGTGACGGTGGGGGGGCTCACCACCAATGCTGCCACGGGATCAGTTGCTTCTGGGGTGATTGGCTGGGGTTCTTTGGTGACGGTGGGGGGGTTTGCCACAGGTGCTATCTCAGGATCAATTGCTTCTGGGGTGATTGGCCGGGGTTCGTGGATGATGTTGGGGGTGCTTGCCATCGGTGCTGCCTCAGGATCAGTTGTTTCTGGGGCGATTGGCCGAGGTTCTTGGATTATGTTGTGGGGGCTTGCCACCGGTGCTGCCTCAGGATCAGTTACCTCTTGGCCTGGAGTCTTGCCTCTATTGGCTCTGAACCTGGCCACTGGCGGGCACCCTGTGATTTTTCTCTGGGTGTGGGTCATGACTCTTTTGCTTGGGTCTCGGATGGGGTGCTCCTTGGGCCCTCCCCGGAGGTTGGGCGTTGGGGCATTAATGGGTTTGGCGATGTGGGTTCTAGGTGGGGTCCTTGTAGCAGGTGTTCGGGGCGGCAGCGTGGTGTGTTCGATCCTGGCCGCTCTGCTGGGGTCTTGGATGGGGAGCTCCTTGGGCCCTCCTCGGGGTTTGCATGTTGGGGCATGGAGGGGTTTGGAGATGTGGGTTCTCGCGGGGGTTCTCATAGCATATGTTCGGGGCAGCAGCGTAGTGCGTTCAATTTTTGCTGCTCTGCTGAAGTCTCGGATGGGGGGCTCCCTGGGCCCTCCCCGGGGGTTGGGTGTTGGGGCATGGATGGGTTTGGGTATGTGGTTTCTTGCTGGGGTCCTCGTAGCAGGTGTTGGGTGCGGCAGCATTGTGTGAATGTTTTTTGCTGCTCTGCTGATGGTTCGGATGGGGGGCTCCTTCGGCTCTCCCCGGGGGTTGGGTGTTGGGGCATGGATGAGTTTGGGTATGTGGTTTCTTGCTGGGGTCCTCGTAGCAGGTGTTGGGTGCGGCAGCATTGTGTGAATGTTTTTTGCTGCTCTGCTGATGGTTCGGATGGGGGGCTCCTTGGGCTCTCCCCGGGGGTTGGGTGTTGGGGCATGGATGAGTTTGGGTATGTGGTTTCTTGCTGGGGTCCTCGTAGCAGGTGTTGGGTGCGGCAGCGTTGTGTGTTTGTTTTTTGCTGCTCTGCTGATGGTTCGGATGGGGGGCTCTTTGGGCCGTCCCTCAGGGTTGGGTGTTGGGGCATTAATGGGTTTGGGGATGTGGGTTCTAGCAGGGCTCCTCGTAGCAGGTGTTTGGTGCGTCAGCGTGGTGTGTTTGGTTTTTGCTGCTCTACTGAGGTCTCGGATGGGGGGCTCCCTTGGCCCTCTTCGGGGGTTGGGTGTTGGGGCATGGATGGGTTTGGGGATGAGGGTTCTAGGTGGGGTCCTCGTAGCAGGTGTTTGGGCCGGCAGCGTGGTGTGTTCGGTCTGGGCCGCTCTGCTGGGGTCTCGGATGGGGAGCTCCCTGGGCCCTCCCCGGGGTTTGCATGTTGGGGCATGGATGGGTTTGGGGATGAGGGTTCTAGGTGGGGTCCTCATAGCAGGTGTTTGGGGCGGCAGCGTGGTGTGTTCAGTCTGGGCCGCTCTGCTCGGGTCTTGGATGGGGAGCTCCCTGGGCCCTCCCCGGGGTTTGCATGTTGGGGCATTGATGGGTTTGGGGATGCGGGTTCTAGGTGGGGTCCTCGTAGCAGGTGTTTGATACTGCAGCGTGGTGTGTTCGGTTTTTGCCGCTCTGCTGTGGTCTCGGATGTCTTTCTTCACTGCAGTCGTAGCCAGCTCTTCACTGTGTACCAGGCTGCCCTGAGCCAAAACTGCATTGTACTGGATGCTGGGATCTTTATCCAATGTGAGGAATCGGGAAGCAATTTCTTCCTTTTGGGAGATGTTCATGTTCTGAGGGTTGTTTGACAAATTAGCATCTGTCTGCCTAAATTCCATCCCTAATGTCTGGAGCTGTTCATAGGCTTCAATCACCTGTTGTTGAATCATGGTGGGTCTGTCAGAAGATGTCTCCATATCAGGTTTTTGGTTTAAGAGAGTACTCTCCATTTTTTCGTTTCTATAATTCCTTGTTGATGTAATGGACTTGTACTTCTTTCTCGGTTGTTGGCGTGAAGATGAGTGTCTGCTTTAAAGGACTACTTTTGTATCAACGGAACCTGTGACATCAAAGGAACATGCTTTGATCTTGAGAACCTGTTACATCAAAGCAAAGGAATGGGCTGACTTCTAATTGGCTGCTGAAGAGAACCTGTGACATCATCAACAGCAAAGGAAAATCCTGACTCCTGATTGGCTGCTCAATAAGAAACGTTAGTTTGCACATGGACGATGCTGGTTGCCCTTTGATCTCTGTCCATCTGATGGGGTCTCTGGTGGGCTCCCTGGACCCCACCTTGGGGGGTTGGGTGTTGGCCATCGGTGTGTGTGCGTCCACGGGGGCCCTCAGGATGGGGTGCCGGCCGTGTGCGTTTTTGTCCTTGGCTTTTGGCCTGGCATCTCTGGGGTATGGGGTTCCATCACTTTATGCAAGTGACACTACCCTCAGTTAAGGTATCAAAACGAGAAGAAAAAAATTAAAAAAGTATTTTTAATGTGACTCTGACATCATCTAAGGCTAAAACTCACAATTCACTAAACACTATTTTTCACTGACTTCTTTAGTTAATTAGAAAGAGACAACTGCAATGATAGGTCCATAAGTCAACATGTCAAACATCATTAATCCACAACTATTTCATGATGAACATCTTCTATATCAGGGATTTTTAATCTTGGGGTCAGGATACATTTCTCCTATTTCAGACACTTCTACATCATATTTCAATGACTTTTCTGCACATTTTTTTCACTTTCATGACATTTTCAGCACTTATAAACCCTTTCCACCACTTTCCCACCTTTTGTCACACATGTTTGCCCATTATTGTCACTTTTAACCTATGTTCACCATCATTTATGCTGTATTTTGTCAGTTTGAACTGTTGGTTACTACTTTTGAAATGACATAACCAAATTCTGCTTTGAACCCTTTTCACCACTTTTTCTGTCCGTTTTTATCCACTCAAATGTGCAACTTTTAACCAATTTCTGTGGTTTTTAAAATCCCATTTCACCACCATTTCCACCATATTTGGTCACTTTGAACCATTTTATTAGTGATTAAAACCAAGATTTTCATCTTTAAGATGACTTTAATAATAATAAATGTTCCTGATAACAGTGGATATTATTCAGATGAATAAATAAATGTGGTTATCACAGATTCATAGAACAATGGACCATCATTTTATTATTATTATTATTATGATTATTAATATTATATAATAATATTAACATAAAAGTCCAAAAACACATATATTACATGTAGACACAGGGCTCTACACTAACTTTCTCAGTTGGTTGCACCAGTACAGTATTTGGTCGCACCCTTTTTTTTAAAGCCATGCATGTTGATGAATAGTTGACTGAAGGCAGACATACACTGTGCGATTTTTGACCCATTTTGAGCCGATTTTCCACTCGTGCGACTATTTTGTGGGATTTTGTGAGTCTCTGCTAGATCATGTGTCGTGCATGGTGTAGTATACATGGGGTCACGAGAAGCCATGAACACCTCACGACCAGCTCCTGATCAGCAATCGTAGGTCGTAAGGAAATCAAACATGTTTGAAATCCAGTCGCTCCTCGTGAGGGTATCTCACAGTTGAAGAAGTGCCACGGACCGGCTTACCGTAAAGGCTCACACTGCGCATGCGCGAACACCGTTGGACTGCTGTAAAGTTGACGGACTGTACTGTCCACGCCTGTCCATCCAGCTCTTGGTCCATCATATCGTTGTCTTTCCTTTTTTAAAACTCTTTTTGCTGAGTGTTTCTCCACTTCGTTTTTCCTCTTCGTCTGTTTGAATGGCGACGCTTCTGTGTTCTTCTTCTAATTTGTACGTTGCATTTCCGGAAACAAGACCCTGACGTGTCGTGTATGAACGTACAGTGTGAGAACATAAATCGTGAGCTGAGAACATTCGTGCTCTGTGTCTGAGTCGCACAGTTTGAGTTGGAGCTTAGAACAACGATTGAAAACATTACACAGTGTATCCCAGCCTTAAACTGGAGTACCGTAGTTGAAATAAAGATTGACAGTGGCTCGAGTTATATTTGCAAAATGTTTTAATGTTTTAGTGTCAATATTAAGTTTTCAAGCAGTGGCTGAAATGACAGGTCATTTATTTTATATCATTTTAAAAGACGTAACAAAAATGTTTTAAATAACAGCAAAGCATAACAACATGTTACATGTTTTTTTTTTTTATTTTACAGAAATGCTGTACTTGAATTAATTTAACAGTAACATAACCAACTTAGCATCTTCATTGTTTCACCCCATGAATTAAATTCAGAGGGTCCAGCTCTGATAGTGGGGTCTCCTAACCCTCTTCCCCTGGTCAGGGGTCTGTAACCTTTACTCTACAAGGAACCATTTAACCTCATCTCACCTGGATTAAAGTCCTCCTGGAGCCATAAATACCTTTTCTATGAAGACAATACAGTGTATTACATTATATACAGTTATAATTATATAGAAAGTGTGATTTCATTTGATTTATATTGATCATGTAAATGGCAACTTAAAAACACTTTAAAATAAAATAAAATAAATTGACATCAATAAATAAATTACTATCTTCATCTTCAAATTCTTAAGTATCTCAGTTTACATGAACTCAATGTTATATAAAGAATACTTTTTTTAGTTAATGTATTTGACTTTGTTTATATTTTTTTTCTTTTTTTCTGTGTTTTTGTTGTTGTTTTGTGAGTTACTGTTATTATTTAGTATAAACATTATAAAACCCCATATTTTTAATTCTTTCATTTGTTAATTTTCCTCTCTCTCTCTCAAGTACCTTCTGTAATGCCATTGCGTACCCCCATTTGAGAACCACTGCTCTAAACAATAAACACACACCATAGACACCAGCATCACTACTAATACAATCGAAAATGAAATACTGTCTCTTTTCAATTTTTTATAACCTCACACTTTCTACGCGGTGACGGACGACGAGTGCGGTAAGCGGAAAGGAGAGAGTCTGGCTGTTTTTGTGCGCAGAAAAGAGGAGCTACTACTCTGCTCGTGCAGCAACGCACGCACACCTTTCTGACTCTAAACGTTGGTTCTCAACTGCTCTCATCCTGGAACCCATATGGTGTATTGTGAGTGAAGCATAAATAACTGGAGTATAGATATGAGTGTTTGAATGAGGATGTATTGTAGTTGAAGTGAGTCAGTTCTGCTGGTCCATTGTTCACTGGTCCATACCTTGATTTGCGGTCTGGGTTGGACCTGGAGACGTTCTGGGTTTGCAGGAACAACGTCCGTGTGGCAGTATAGCAGTGCTGGCGTGCCGCCGTTGAGTTCTGTTTCGTTTAACAGCAGGGTTTCTATTGGCCGATCCGCAACCCCTTCTAGGTTGATCGCAGCCGGTTTCAGACTAAGAGGGACCACGGTTTGGTTCACGATTCAGATGTTGGAAGGTCGGCTTTCAGGCACGTTCTTTTGCGTCTTAGGTTTTCGCTGCGAGCAAGGTTCCTAAAAAGTCTAACTGATGCAACTACAAATAAAAGAAAAATGAAATGAAAGACTGGAAACATGAGGGAACACGTGTGAGCCTGAACGCCCGCGTCCAAAACTAAAGTTTTTTTTAAAAAAGAATCTGGAGACGCCTTTTGGAGGAGGAGTCTTGGTTGATCATTGTGAGATCATATCGATGATTGGTCAATGTCTCTGCTTTCAGCTTGTGGGTGTGTCTCAAGTGTGGGCGTGAAGTGGAATGACATAGACAACAGAGGGAGTTCCTAAACATAGAAAAATGCCTAATAATTAATTCCACATATTTAAAAACATCTTTTCAACATCATATCTTAATATATCATCTATTATGAAACAGTTTGATACGGCTGAAAAATAGCATAGTTAGTACTTCATAAACCTGAATGTCTAAATTCATGTTAGGCTTTTTCTTTACCATATGGTTAACTGTAAATACCTTAAAATAAGCTTTGTGATGTTTTGTAGTATTTCAAGCACCTTTTAAATGATGAAACACTAAAAATAACATTCAGTTGTTTATTGAAATACCTGAAGAGTGGCATAGGACAGACAATATTTACAATTTAAATTTCTACAGGAACCATTCCAATAATGCCTTCTTTTTCTGACTTTTCAAACAAGTACATGTTCTTTGTTCTCATTTGAGCGAGAAACAGAAAGCTGGTATTATTCCAACCTCCTGTGGGACCTCTGGTTAGGGTTCTAGGGTTCTAGAGGTGACATAATCCGCAGGGTGTCGGAGCCCAGAGTTTGAAAACTTAGCATGTAAACATTGACCGATTGTTTCCTTTTGATCGTAATGTAAAAGAGAGGTGATAACAGGAACAAACTCTTCTTGGATTCTCCTGTTCCTTTGTTCGGGCAGGAAGTGGGAGAAGGTCCCACTGTGGGGCACGTTTGCATTTCACAGTGGGAGGTAGACCTTCTGACTCCATTGACTGGTGAAACTAGTATCCCAAGGTCAGAGTCAAACTTGGAGGATTTGATTCCCTACAGCTACTAAATGATCTAAAAGTTGTTAAATGATCTAAAAAGCTGCTAAATTATATAAAAACCTACTAAATGATTTAAAAAGCTACTAAATGATCTAAAAGTTGTTAAATGTTCTAAAAAGCTGCTAAATGATGTAAAAATCTACTAAATGACACATTAGTAAAAGCAGTGGAGGATCTATTTAAGATAGTTTAACTTTCATCTCTCTGTTTTTTTTTTACATACTTTAATGGAGACATATCATGCATTTAAATCCTTCCTTTTTACATATAAATCATACAGTTGTGGTCTATATAAAGCAGAACTGCACTGCTTGGCTCTGAATTCCTCATTATTATAACTCCACCCCTTTTCTACCCCTTTTCTGATGTGCTTCTGAGAGCAACTCGTTTTGGTGCTGTCTCTTTAAATGCTAATGAGACACTTCATACCCCGCCCCCTCTCCAGGTTCAACTCCACCCTGTTCGGCCATTTTTGTAGTTTGCTAGAAGAGATATGGCTATGTAGCGGCGCAGAAAATGTTTATTCACACGTTATTTACAAAATGTTAACAACGTTAGACTTGTCCATCCAGCCTTACATGTTCCAGCCAGAGTCTGACCCAGTGGAGCGAGATGAAAATGAAGATGATGAACCTGCAGAACCCTAACAAGTGAGCTAACACAAGCACCGAGCTAACGCTAGCACCAAGCTAACGTCACGAAATGCATTTTAATACAGTCTTTTCAAAGACAAAAACGTCAAAATGAAATGACTAATGAAAACTTATGTGTGTGTGTGTGTGTGTGTGTGTGTGTGTGTGGGTGGGTGGGTGTGTGTGTGTATAATTTAACTTTAAATTAAATCACGTAGGCCATATCATCAAGGATCTAAAACGAGCACACAGCGCTAACATATGAAGACGGTGCAACTGCTAATGCTAACAAAACAATGACAGGGACGTCTTATCATCACACTTTTTAGCGTTATTTACAGCTTACCGAAGTGCTCTGTTCATCGTCTCCAAAGATAGAAGGAATTGAACCCTCAATCAGACAAAGTCTTTCTGTAAATCCTTCTTTATACTGGTGGAGGTTGATGAAGCAGTCATCATTGAAGTGCTTCACACACACAAAAATGACCTTATCCACAGATGTGGTACATTTCTATAAAAAATAAAACTCAACCAGACACTTTGAAAAGGTTCTGATGCTGGGAGACGGTGTAATGAAGCGTGTGGGTTACTACATCCAACAACACAACATTTTGACTTATCCTCTCATAACTTCTGCATCCTGGAGCTTGGACTACAAAATAAAAGCCAGAAATAAAAATGGCGGATTGCTCGAAGTGTTGGACCTGGAGTTGATGAACTAATTTGGCAGTTCTGCTGCAAATACTGTGATGTAATAGTTCAAAAAACGTAATAGAGAATAGAAAAATCGAAACAGATATTAATATGTCATATTAAAATATGACCAAAACAGAATATAAAGATATCTACGGAGCACCTGAAGAGATTAATTGTAACTTTTCTGTACTTCTAAACACTCTAAATATACAACAAAATGCATTTAAGGGCTAAAAAAGTGGATTTAACATGATATGTCCCCTTTAATGAAAATATTGCTCCTAACCTGGTCCTAACTGTGGTCATCCTCTGATTCTGTATCCAAGTGCCGTGGTTCTCAAACTGGGGTCCTTGAGGCGTAGTTTGGGGGTTCATTAAATAATTCTATTCCTCATGTTGTAATAATACAAAGTCCATACTGTATGTAAACCAATGCAGCATCACAACAGATAGTACAGTTACTCTTTAAGTTCATTTCTTCTACAAAGATCTTAAATATTGAAGAAAATATTACCTCCTCAGTTTGTTTTGTTAATCAACTTTAATATAAATAATTCCAGATGATTTACTGCACAATTATATAAATGCTGCTCCTCTGTCCCACTACCCACAATCCCTCAGGCCTGTGTGTGTTCACAACAATGTCCTTGTGTGTGTGTGTGTGTGTGTGTGCGTGTGTGTGTGTGTGTGTGTGTGTGTGTGTGTGTGTGTGTGTCAGACACAGTGTGTTGTTGTTCCATCTGCCCACCCTTTGATCTCCCAGCATGCATCAGTCCACACTGCAGCCTTTGTTTGTACACACACACACACACATGTTTGTGTTGTGGTAACCACGTCTTCATGTCCAGAGGGGTGTTCCATAAAGGAGGGTTAACAAACTCTGAGTCTATCCATAAACTCTGGGTCAACATACCCTCCATGGTAAACTCTGTGTATCTGATTCCATTACAGCTGGTATGAAGTGGGTTAATCAACCCTGAGTATGTAAACCTTGGGTTACTGACGTGCACGTGTTTGATAAAAAGACATCATCAATGGATCAGAGATGACTCGAGCTGCCATGACAACCACCCAAAAAATAGTGATTTATTCACCCTAATGGGTGAAATAAGTCGGTGTTTGATGAATATGATCCTGTTCTAAAGGTGTGTTCAGTCTTCAGTGACTATAGTGGCTTAAATCACCTGTAATTAGTCACACTTTTTGGTCACTTCATCACTTTATTGCTTCAGTGACGTGACGAGTGGTGAATAATATGAATAAAATGTGTCTGAGGAGACGTGACAGCAGCATAGGATGTCTGCATAGAGAGTCCTCCTGTTACACTGGATATAAACACAGTAAATGCTGCTTCATATCTAATCATTTATATTGATTTTTAATGTAATATTGTCACCAAAGTCATCTCAACGTCCTAAAAAAAATGTCATAAAAAAACACTGAAGCGGGATGTGAACCCGTGACCCATCGTTTCCAAGAGCAGCGTCATAAATCACTGTGACATCATATCTTCATAGATGTATGATCTACAGATTTAACTGTATAACAATATAAAACAACAATTGAGCCTTAAAAGTGTATTAATTTAAATGATCATCTCCTCCTTTATATTATCTACAGGTTTGTATTCAGTGAACTTTACTACAGACGTCAGTAGATGTTTTAATGTAGATCAACCTCTCAGTGTGTTTCACTTAATGATCTACATCTACAATGTTAGAAAGAAAACTACCGTTTGATAAAAAAATAAATAAACATAAAGCAACACAACATTAGTAATGATGTGAACACGTCTGTGGTGTGTGATGTTACTAATGTGTTTCAGAGAAAAGTGTTAAGGTTCATTAAAGTGTTCAGGTGGGCGGAGCCAGGTAGAAACCCAGGGTTTCTTTGATAAAACCTGCCAGTGACCAGGTTTAGTTCACGGACAATGTTGTCATGGTAACATACTCAGAGTTTGAACATAACCTGCTTCATAGAATATCCCTCTGCTGTTGTTTGCAGAGGTTCCTGCTGCGCAGACACTAGAGGATTCTGGGATGGAACTGGAGGTTGTAATGAGGAAACCACTAACATATATATATATATATATGTGTGTGTGTGTGTATGTTAATAAATATGTTCACTATCAGTGTCTCAGAGGGTCAACGGGTCATTTGGGTTCATCATCAGAGACTGAGTCCAAAGTCTTTGTTTCTATTTTTGTTTACACTCCATGTCTTTTGTAACTTTTGTAAATTATATAATTCATGAAATAAAACCTGATTCTCATGTTTGAACAATCAAAGGCTTCCTAGTGGTTGATCTTCTACTAGAGCAGGGACCCCCACTGTAGCTGAAGGTGGTTGAACACAGACATGAACATTGAAGAACAGTCATGTGGAGACAGGACCATCTATAAGGGGGAATAAAGGAGAGATTTTTGGGGTCCATCCATAAAGTCAGTAAAATGATGGTCTATTGTTCTATGAATCTGTGATAACCACATTTATTTATTCATCTGAATAATATCCACTGTTATCCAGGAACGTTTATTATTATTATAGTCATCTTAAAGATGGAAATCATGGTTTTAATCACTAATAAAATGGTTCAAAGTGACCAAAAATGGTGGAAAAGGAGGTGAAATGAGATTTTAAAAAAAATGGTTAAAAGTTGCAAATTAAAGTGGATAAAAACAGACAGAAAAAATGCAAAAAAGGGTTCAAAGTGTTAATATTGGAACAATTAGTTTAAACTGGTAAAAAAATGGTCATGACAAATCCTGAATGTGGTTAAATTGGTAAAAATAATCATGAAATATGGTAAAAAGAGGTTAAAAGTAACAATAATGGGTCAACATATGTGACATTAGGTGTAAAAGTGGTAGAAAGGGTTTATAAGAGCTGAACATGTATTTTGACAATATTAGAAAAACAGAAACTTTTTGTGGGAAATTTTTATTGAAATTTATCAGAAATTGGGAGTAATTTTAAAAACACTATCATATCCAAACATACATATTGGCATCCATGCAAAATAATACACTTAGAAAAATCCAAAACACAACATTTCAACTGTTTTATATAGAAGTAGAACTTTAGATAACTTTTTATTGTCATTGTACAAAGACAACTACATTTGTAGCAGCTTGGAATGCTGTTGTAACACATAAAAATATCATAATAAAATGTATATAAATAAACACAAATATCTACTTAAGAAGATACAATCATTTAAATGGAGTTTCATTTAATTTGTCATAAATTCAATGAAACTTTACAGTATTTGCAGGGATTTCATGGTTTTCCCATGTTTTTATCACAAGATGGAAGTCATTTTTACTTTCAAAAATCCTGCTCAATATTGAAATTATTTGACAAGATTTCCCTAAATTAAATAAATATTGTCCCTACCTCACACCTGTCAAGTATCTCGTTTTAATCGGGAAACTCCCGTATTTTATCCCTCTTTCCCGCCATCTTCTCGTATTATTATTTTCCCGTAAATATCCCGTATTTTAATGTAATAATTAAAATATGTCTTACTAAACTGAACGCCGTCACTAGCCTCGCGAGAACTTCCACCTGAAATGGCCTGAGTGACAGTTCTAGATTAGATTAGATTAGATTAGATTAGATTAGACTAGATTAGATTAGACTAGATTAGATTAGACTAGATTAGATTAGATTAGATTAGATTAGATTAGATTAGATTAGATTAGATTAGATTAGACTAGATTAGATTAGATTAGATTAGATTAGATTAGATTAGATTAGATTAGATTAGACTAGATTAGATTAGATTAGATTAGATTAGATTAGACTAGATTAGATTAGACTAGATTAGATTAGATTAGATTAGATTAGATTAGACTAGATTAGATTAGATTAGATTAGATTAGATTAGATTAGATTAGACTAGATTAGATTAGATTAGATTAGATTAGATTAGACTAGATTAGATTAGTGCTGACATCAGCAATAAACCCAGAAACAACAGAACAGAGATGATAATGAAGACGTTCTGGTGATAAAAACAAAGAACTGGTGTAAATATGTTATAAAATATAACATAGAGTTTATCTTCATAAAGACCATCAGGATGTGACACAGTTACACGTTCTGTTAGATTAATAACTGATATTATAACGTTTACCACAGAGGAAGGAACCACGTAAGTCACCATGAAAAATCATCCAATCACAAGCTCCATAAATATACACTGTTTATAAAGTGTTAAATAATGTAAAGTCTGTAATAAATGTGTCTAATAAGTCATTAGTGAATACCAGAGAACCATATGAGTGAACATGAGAAATTATAATAACATATATAATGAAAATAAAATGTTAATGTCTAATTTAAAGACAAGCAACGTTAAATTAACAGTAAATATACAACGTGTTGACTTGTATATAAACTGTAAGTATATTAAATAAACATGAACTTCATATACACATTTATGTTTTTATTTAGGCTGTTTTATAATTTAGGAATTAGGGCTGGGCGATATATCGAGATTCAAGATGTATCGAGTTTTCTATTTTGGTGATATAGAAAACTATAATATTTCATATATATGTATATATTATAGCTTATTATGGAGTCGCTGCTTTTACTTCTCAGAACAACATGTAAAGCTCAGTTAGATGATTAATAAGTGTCACATATTGATCAGCTGTTTATTAATAAATGAGCCTGTGTGACATTTTGTGGCAAATTTAACCCAGAATTGTTTTTCTGGTCAGACTTTATTTAATAAATTATCTAGATTTATATCATATTTCACCATTTTGAGAAAATATATTGAGATATGAGTTTTGGTTCATATCACCAGCCCTAGTAGGAATGTTTACAGTATTTTATTATTAAAAAAGGTCGACCTACCAGATTATAATCACATTATTGTATTTAGTAAGTGGTTGATAAGTGGATATTTTACATTTATTGTACATCTATATTAATATATAAGAGATACTGGAGCTTGGTTGGGTGGGTGGGACGACTGGTAGTGGGTGTCAGAAAATGTCCCTTATTTTCAAATCCAAAACTTGACAGGTATGATCTACCTGTCACTTATTGTTTGGATATTGTTGGGCGTGTGTGTCAGTGTGTGTGTGTGTGTGTGTGTGTGTCAGTGTGTGTGTGTGTGTGTGTGTGTGTGTGGGAGCCTGAGCAGCGACTGACACACACCAGTGAGGACAGACTAGACCAGAGGTTTATTCCATAAAGTAGGTTATGTTCAAACTCTGAGTATGTTCAGGCTGAAATGATGAAACTCTGAGTATCTCATTCCTAAACGTGAGGTATGTTCTTTTCTAAGTATGTTACCATGGCAACATTGTCCGTGAACTAAACCTGGTCACTGGCAGGTTTTATCAAAGAAACCCTGGGTTTCTACCTGGCTCCGCCCACCTGAACACTTTAATGAACCTTAACACTTTTCTCTGAAACACATTAGTAACATCACACACCACAGACGTGTTCACATCATTACTAATGTTGTGTTGCTTTATGTTTATTTATGTTTTCATCAAACAGTAGTTTTCTTTCTAACATTGTAGATGTAGATCATTAAGTGAAACACACTGAGAGGTTGATCTACATTAAAACATCTACTGACGTCTGTAGTAAAGTTCACTGAATACAAACCTGTAGATAATATAAAGGAGGAGATGATCATTTAAATTAATACACTTTTAAGGCTCAATTGTTGTTTTATATTGTTATACAGTTAAATCTGTAGATCATACATCTATGAAGATATGATGTCACAGTGATTTATGACGCTGCTCTTGGAAACGATGGGTCACGGGTTCACATCCCGCTTCAGTGTTTTTTTATGACATTTTTTTTAGGACGTAGAGATGACTTTGGTGACAATATTACATTAAAAATCAATATAAATGATTAGATATGAAGCAGCATTTACTGTGTTTATATCCAGTGTAACAGGAGGACTCTCTATGCAGACATCCTATGCTGCTGACACGTCTCCTCAGACACATTTTATTCATATTATTCACCACTCGTCACGTCACTGAAGCAATAAAGTGATGAAGTGACCAAAAAGTGTGACTAATTACAGGTGATTTAAGCCACTATAGTCACTGAAGACTGAACACACCTTTAGAACAGGATCATATTCATCAAACACCGACTTATTTCACCCATTAGGGTGAATAAATCACTATTTTCGGGTGGTTGTCATGGCAGCTTGAGTCATCTCTGATCCATTGATGATGGCTTTTTAT
The DNA here is from genome assembly GCF_900634775.1 of Gouania willdenowi. NCBI lineage: Eukaryota > Metazoa > Chordata > Actinopteri > Blenniiformes > Gobiesocidae > Gouania > Gouania willdenowi. The sequence goes on from NW_021145251.1 coordinate 69,333, forward strand.
CAAACGCGTGCACGTCAGTAACCCAAGGTTTACATACTCAAGGTTGATTAACCCACTTCATACCAGCTGTAATGGAATCAGATACACAGAGTTTACCATGGAGGGTATGTTGACCCAGAGTTTATGGATAGACTCAGAGTTTGTTAACCCTCCTTTATGGAACAGCCCTCAGAGGTCCCCAATCCTGGTCCTCAAGAGCCACTATCCAGCATGTTTTAGATGTTTCCCTCTTCCAACACACCTGATTGAAATGACCAGGATCGTTATCAGGCTTCTGCAGATCTTTCTCTTCACTCCTTTCTATAAAAAACATATTAATAATATTCATTAAATGTTTATAATATAAATATAAACATGTTAATGATATTGTGGGTGGGGTTGCAGGTGTGTTTTTCTTTATCTATCTTCTTGTTTTCACACCGTTAATGACTGTATTGGACTCAGGTGTGTGTGGCTGATTGGAAGGCGTGGCCTAACCATTAAAGTCACGTGAGGACTCACCCTCCAGTCTGGCTCTGGCTGGTTGTGGATGCTCCTGTGGCTGAATTATTATTTGTTTCCTCGAGGTCTTGGGTAGTGCAGACATTTATCTACCTCTTGTTGTTTTATTGTTGTCACGGTCTTTAGCCAATATGTGACAATTGGGGGCTTGTCTCGGTTTTTCATGTTCTCCTGATACAGTTGGATGTTGTGTGGAGGGGCACATTTTTCCCCAGAGGTTTCTGTGAGGCTGTAGGGCACTTTCTCCTCTGGGATTGTGCCGGTTTGTTATTTTTGTAATGTTGTGGGGAAATGGCTCGTGTTGGGGTGCAATCCTACTGGAGTTGGTGCTTAATATTCCCACTGCTGAACCTCATGAAGCCAAGGGTTGAGATTAGTTAGCTTCTGGATTTCATAGTTAGAGAAATTCTCTGAGAATTTTTTGTGTATCCGGCCTTATATAACTCTACTGTAGGTGAATATGGATAGTTTGTCGGGATTTTATGAGGCACCTTGTGCTGTTTTTTTGGGTTCCTATCACAAGAACCAAAGAAATAAATTGCTGACTATTATGGTATTATTTTGCAAGAGGGTTTGCTTAAAGTTGAGCTGAGGAGGTTTGTTTTTTTGTCTTTAATTGAAAAAGGTGTGTTAGAGAAAGAGCCAGTGGCTACAGCTTCTGTGTCTGTGGGGCAGGCTGAAGTGCTCACGTTTGAGCAACAGAGGGAGCTGTTGCTGCTCCAGTTGGAGCTGGAAATAACCAATCTCAGAGTTTTGGATCACGAGTACAGTGCCTGTTGGAAGTATGTATTCATCTAGTGGGAGCTAAAGTAGAGTTGTCAATTGTCGGCATAATAGAAACATACTCTGTAGCATTATGAAGGGGTATATTTGCAGGTGCAAAATAAAATAACGTGTGCAAATGTGGTGGGGTTTTTTTTTTTTTTTTACTCATTTTTATATTTTTTTCGTTTGGTGTATTTTTCTGTAATGTGTGTTTCTTGGAGTCATTATGTGTATATTTTAATTGGTGGAACCAAAATTAGTCAAGTGACTCAAACTAAATTTTTAGGCGTCATTGTAGACCAAAAATGAACCTGGAAATCTCACACTCAACATGTTTGTTGAAAAATATTGAAATCTATATATATTTTGAGTAGAATTCACTCCTTAATAGATCCTAAATGTATGATGAAAAAATGATTTGGGGTGCTACATGCCAAACTTATCTGAATAAGACACAATTTTTTTTTCTTCTCAGAATTAGGAATTTTTCAAATAGATTTTCCTCATCTGCTCCTCTCTTCAGAAATACAATGTTTTGACAACATATAATGTTAATATTTATTGCACTTGTCTCTTCATGTATAAATATGTGCATATGTCCAATGTTATGCCCAGAGCTTGTCGAAATGTATTCATATATAGGTAGGCTGTGTGTGTGTGAGAGAGAAAGAGTTGATGTGCTACAAGAGCCTCAAATATTGTACAATATTATTCATTTCATGATTCTCAGATTATAAAATTATTCTCAATATGAATAACTATATAATTGAATCATCTAAACACTTAAATATATAATATAACATCAATATAAATATCAAAATAGCAGCTTGCGTTTAAAGTGCTATGTGCATTTGAACCATTAAGAACAATGTTTTGCTAAAACACACCACAACATAGCTTAATGATAACTCTGATCCACATTGAACATGATACTAATATCATTATTGATTAAATCCCATTGACAACATAATTGAAAGGAAAATGAGAACATTGGCATAAACAAGTGATAACTATGTAACCACTTGCTTATCTCACATCGTGATCATCCAAGATGGCTGCGCCCTGCGACGTGCTGCAGGCTTAAGCATCAAAAATACGTTTTTTTCTTGCTTAAAGTGTGAGAAAGAAACAAAAAGTAGCACAGGAAAAGTTTGCAATGGGCTTGAAGAAAGCAGCGGAGGCAAAGATGGAGAATGATATGGAGGAAATCCGGGAATCTCTAAACCGTATGTCTGGGGAGCTAATGAAAGTGACGCAAAAGCTAATTAAGCTGGCGGAACTTTTTGAAGAAGTGAAACAACTTAAAAATATCGTAAGAGAAAGAGACAAAACCATCGAGGAGCTTGAGAAAAGAATCGACAACCTCGAGCAGTACACCAGAATGGAAGATGTTATAATTACAGGTCTTACAATCAAGCCGCGCTCTTACGCCAGAGCAACTATGGATGGCAGAAATATAAGTGAGGATGCACATGCCGAGGATTTGCAAACGCTGGAAGAGCAAGTTGTGAACTTTCTGGCAGAGAAGGACATCTACCTGGATCCGACTGCCATCTCGGCATGCCACACTTTGCCGCGGAAGGACAAGGCTAATCCAGCTATTATTTTGCGTTTTGCAAATCGCAAACATAAAACGGAACTCATGCGTCAAAGAAAGAAGTTAAAAGGAACGTCTGTGTATCTGAATGATCATCTAACAAAGAAAGCGGCTGGAATTGCCAGAGAAGCGCGTATCCTGAAAAAAAATGGGAAGATCAAAGCGACATGGACGAGGAATTGTAAGATATTCATCCAGCTAAATGGGCACACTCCGGAACAAGCTAAAGTCATACTGGTAAGAGGAATGAAAGACCTTGACCAAATCAAATAATGTTGCAAATTCCACTGAGTATACCTACAACTCGTGAGAAGATAAGTCATAGTGTTTATGGGAAAGACAATTGTGCCCAGATGGGAGGACATGGATGCTCACAGGCCACATCTAGCCTTATTATTATTTTTAGTTACGCAGCGGATGTTTCCTGGAGGAATAATTTAACACGAAGTAGGCGATGGATTGATGGATATTTTTCTGTTAGACTGAGGATATACTGTAACTCTGCAAATGGACAGTGTGTGTTCGTCTTGCGTTGGATGGAAGGCTTGCGTTTTGGTACTTTTTTCTCAAAGGATATAATGACAGTGAGTTCTAATAATATTCAGTGGAGTCGACAAGTGGATATGAATATTTCGAACACTCGGACTTTGGAATTGGGAGTACTGGGAACTGCACGGGACATCTCCAAATAGACAGTAGTTTTCTGCGTTTGTCTGATTGCGTGCTGTTTGTGCGTGTGTGTGTGATTGTCAGCGCGTCGCTTGGGCATAAATGTGGATGTGTACGTTGTGTGTGTACATGTCCTGCATGCGTGTGCGTGAGTATGTGCTCCATGAGCGTGAGTGGTCCTGTGGTTGGGTGTGTCCAACGCTATGCGCTTTTGGGGGGAATGTGTGTGTATGATAAAACTAAAAACAAATGTATGACAGTGAGGATGAATTGAGCGAAGTGGATATTGATAACAATGATACAGAATATATAAATGGTAGTGAAGACATTATTTTGTACGATGATACAAATTATAGAGTAAATGAGTTTGGCTGTGACATAGATCCGGATAAGCATTTGTTTAATAATATAATTAATGATTGTGATTACTATACTGACGAGCAATTTAAACGCATTAATATGAATGGAGCCTTTAGCATTATACACTTTAATAGTAGGAGTTTGAACAAAAATTATAACGAAATTAAACAATATCTTAGTCAGTTTAATAAATTTAGTGTTATTGCTGTTTCTGAGACTTGGTTGAATGCAGATAGGTGCTGTGAAGTACAATTAGATGGATATGAATTGTTCACTACAAATCGGATAAATAAAAGAGGTGGGGGCGTTGCACTATACATAGATACAGATCTGAGGTTTAAAAAGATTGATAGCAAGTCAACCACCATCGATGATGTTTTGGAGTGTATAACGTGAAATTATTGTAGAAAAGTCTAAAAATATTGTTGTTAGTTGTGTGTACAGAACACCTGGATCATGTCTAGACATTTTCAATAAAAAAATGAACTGCCTTTTTAGTCATTTAAACAAGGTCCATATTGTGTGTGGTGACTTTAATATCAATCTACTGAAGTCTGCTAAGAACAACAGACTTCATTAATACTATGTATAGCAACTCTCTTTTTCCCCTTATTGTTAAGCCAACCAGAATTACCACGGACACATCAACGTTAATAGATAATATATTTACTAATCAATTAGCAAGTCAAATTACAGCTGGAGTACTTATCAATAATATCACTGACCATCTTCCTATTTTTAGTATTTTTAAACAATTGCAAAATATTACAACCAAAATAAATGATTTCAAATATGTAAGACATCGAACACCTGAAGCTATTGCTGCTCTCAAGGGGGACTTATGTGCCCAAACTTGGGAAGAAGTGTATGCAACTCCTGACCCTGATAAGGCATACAATGCCTTCCTATTTACCCTAATCCAATTGTATGACCAGCACTGTCCGTGTAATAAATACTATACTAAAAACAAAAACAGCCAGGATAAACCATGGCTAACCAAGGGCATAGCTAAGGCTTGTAAAAGAAAACAACAACTCTATAGAGTACATTTAAAGCAAAGGACTAAACAAACTGAAGAAAGATATAAAATGTATAAAAATAAGTTAACTCAAATAATAAGATTCAATAAAAAAGAATACTATCACAAATTGCTGGAGCAGAACAAGAGTGATATCCAGGGTACCTGGAAGGTATTGAATGGCATTATCAGGAATGGAAGAAAAAAGGAAGAATATCCAAATTACTTCACAATGAATAATTCAACCATCAGTGAAAAAAAGGAAATTGCTAATGCATTTAACAGTTTTTTTTTGTCAGTGTTGGGCCGAAGTTAGCCAATGAAATTGTGCTACCAAGCAATGCCAATGAATTTGAAGAAATGAATATTAAAAATAATCTATACTCACTTATCATTAAAAGTGTTAGTGAGAACGAAATCATTGAAATTGTACATTCCTTCAAAACTAAGAGATCAACAGATGGATCTGATATAGATATGGTCCTCGTGAAAGATATCATTGATCTTATTGTTACTCCTTTCATGTATATATGTAAACAGTCTTTCTCAATGGGTATCTTTCCGAGTAAAATGAAAACTGCCAAAGTAATACCTATTTTTAAAAGTGGAGAAAAGCAACAGTTTACCAATTACAGACCGATCTCAATACTCTCGCAGTTTTCAAAAATACTGGAAAAGCTATTTGTGAAACGACTTGATAGCTTTGTAGACAAGCATAACCTGTTAAGTGAACATCAGTATGGTTTTAGATCCAATAGGTCCACTTCAATGGCAGTTACGGAACTAGTAGAAAAGATATCAATATCTATTGAGATCAGTGAGTATGCTGTTGGAGTCTTTATTGACCTTAGCAAGGCCTTTGACACAATAGACCATTCATTGCTTTTAAATAAATTAGAAAGGTATGGTGTCAGGGGCTTAGCACATGATTGGGTAAAAAGTTATCTAAGTGACCGAAATCAGTATGTAAATATTGATATCAACTCAATGGAGGCAAAAATAACCCACGGAGTTCCTCAGGGCTCCGTTTTGGGACCTAAACTATTTATTATGTACATTAATGAAATCAGCGAAGTCCTCAACAAATTACAATGTATTCTATTTGCCGATGATACCAGTTTGTATTGTTCGGGAACAGATCTTGAGCTGCTTTTGAACACAGTAGGAACTGAACTTAAGATACTTAAAAAGTGGTTTGATGTAAATAAACTTTCCATAAATCTGCATAAAACTAAATATATTGTATTTGGAAACAAGGAAGTAAACAAACCATGTCGAATCAAAATTGGGGAGGTAGAAATTGAAAGGGTGTATGTTACAAAGTTTTTGGGAATCAATATTGATAATAAGTTAAATTGGAAAGCACACATAAATACACTAAAGACAAAAATTTCCAAACTTATTGCCATACTGTATAAAATAAAAACCTCTGTGAATCAAAATGCATTATATATACTGTACAATTCCCTCATCCTTCCATACCTTAGCTATTGTGTGGAAATATGGGGGAATACTTTGGATACCTTGCTCCAACAAATCCACTTTTTATTAGATTAAATATCTTAAAATCGCATGATCTTGTTGATGTCTACACAGCAGCTGTGATGTACAAGGCTCACAATCTCATGCTTCCTCACTGTTTACAAAAGATGTTTCAAACTAGAGAATCAAGATATAACCTCAGAGGAACTGATCTGCTACAAAAACCCATGGCGAAGAGTAATACTAAGAGGAGGTGTTTATCAGTCAAAGGAGTTGATCTATGGAACGGTCTACCTATACAACTTAAGGGCTCCAAAACTATTCATGCATTTAAGAAAATGTACAAGTTAAATATTATAGAGAAGTATAGAACACTTGAATGAAACATTAGAAAAGAAGTTGATCGTGGATGCTTAATATAATTTTGATTGTTGAAGTTCAAGTTTTGTGCTTACATGTTACCATCGTTGGTATGAGAGAAACTTTATAATTGTGTCATCTTTGGACATACAGTAGTGTTTCAGTTGTAAAAGGGGTTAGGCAAAATAAGTCTAGACTTCAGCTTAAACCCCTTTCGGTCAGGCATCATTTAGCGGTTGACATTCTTAATGTATACATATTTTTTTTTTTTTCCTGTCGTGTAATGTGTGGGATCTTTGAATGACCTTAGATCTGGATGTTCACAATGACCGAAGAAATAAACTAACTAACTAACTAACTTTGCTCCGTTTCACATATTGAGCGGCTTGATCGCAGTAGTCAGCGTTTGGCAGTCGGCTTCTGAGTTATCGCTTAATTAGATCACTTTCATGGTTTGTCACAACAGTTTTATCATGAACTAAGGTTTAGCTACCTGTAGCAACAACATCCAAAGTGTTTCTTGCGTCTGTCGGCCGCTTCCAGGTAGCGCAAGATAGACTTTCTAATTGGTCAAGCAGAGTCACGTGACTGTACACAACCCGCACGTAAAATACAACCAGCAGTGTTGCCAGATACACATTACGTCTTAAAATCTAAACACACACACAAACCCTCAAATTTCTTGGCAGAAAATAGCCCAATCTGGCAACAATGACTTGTTGACTTGTTTCTTCAGCCTGCCGATTCAAACAAATGCAGTGGTATTTGTTTCATTCTTTACCAGCCAAAATGGCTAGTAACGCTATAATGTTACCTGCCAAAGTTAGTGTTTCTCTGCATTTGGCGGGTGTTAATTTAAATCCCTTGTGTAGTGTAGAATACAGGTTTAAAATGCAGAAGTGTGAAAAAGGTCTATGCAGAAGAGCTGAAGGCCACCATCAGATCAACCTGGAATCTCATAACACCTGAGCAGTGCCACAGACTGATAGACTCCATTCCACGCCGCATTGCTGCAGTAATTCAGGCAGAAGGAGCTCCAACTAAGTATTGAGTGCTGTACATGATCATACTTTTCATCTTCATATTTTTCAGTTGGCCAACATTTCTAGAAATCTTTTTTTTTGTATTGGTCTTTAGTAATATTCTAATTTCTATGAGCATGAATCAGTTTTGCTGCAGACGTCTCGCAAAATGTGTTGCAAAACTCAAGCAGCTCAGATTCACACGAGAAAAGTAGTTTGTGTTTCTGTAGCGGTAGATATGAGAAGTTATACCTGGAGAGTTGTGGTTGTAAACGATCATTTACACAAGTAATTAAAAAACATGTGAATAAATGTTAGATTACAAGTTTGCAGCTGTAATTTTATGTGTAAATATCACTCTATACATTTTTTTTCATCATTTGTGACATTAAATTTATTTCACGTGTGGATTTTTTATCCACAAGCTCACACCACATTCTATAAACTCTCTGTTAGGAAGCAAAAGCTCCCTCACAACTAAAATGTGGAATATTTGTTAAATGTTGATTTCAAACATGTATTTAATTTGTTTTGCAAGTGAGAAATTGTGTTTTATATATTTTGTAAAATTCTTGTTTTATTACAATTATGAAGGGTTCAGTTTTTGTTAAAGAAATGAAAGGCATTGATTGAGGAGGCGGAGCCTGGGGCCTATAAAAGCAGGAAGTGAAGGTGAGGAGGGAGGACAAGTCAAGATGGCTCCTGCAGCACACATGGACAGGGAAGTGTCTGAGCAGGTCTGAATTGAACCCTTTGTTGGATTATTTGTTTTTGAAAGATTCTCTTCTTTTTCCTGTTGTTTAAAGAAGATATGCTGTCTGGACTGTCAGGAGAAAATAAATTGACTGATTTTTGGAACCTGATTTGCTCCCAGTGACTTTGTCCTAAGCTTGCCATGACACAACCGTTTGCCTTGTAACAAATGGTGTCAGAAGTGGGATCGTATGCCTTCGAGAAGCTGCTGGAGAACCTGAAGAAATGGCCAGCAGAGGACGGGGGAGACCACGAGTGACAAGGAGAGGTCCACTGGCAGACATGGAGGAAGACCATGTGGAGGGAGTAGAGGAGCATGGGCCACCACCTGAAGGAGCCATGGCTGTAGAGGAAAATCTACATTCGGTAGTGAGGCCGAAAGTGACTTCAGATGCAACAGTGAGTCAAGAATCTTGTGATCTGCAGTCTAACATTTTAGATGAAATGATAGAGTTTATGCGAAACTCTAAAAAGACTGAGGCAATACTTTTTGAACAACTTAAGCAGCTGAGAAGTGAGAGGATGCCGAAGTATTTGCCTGAGACATATGATGAACATTATGAACAGGCTGTTCAGAAAGACAATCCTATGTTTTTTCATCTTCCAAGAAATAAAACTGTACAGCCATCAACTTGGCAGCAATCCCCTCCTGAAGGCTCAAACAGGGGTGGAGTACTTCATGTGACAGAGCCCAGAATGCCTGATTTCAAGGAAAGTGAAGATCCTGAGAGTTTTTTTGTGAGGTTTGAGCGTATAGCCAGAACATGGGGTTGGAGACACACTGAGTGGGCAGCTAGAGTGGTCACCCTGTTAACTGGAAAAGCTCTAGAGGCTTATGCTGCAATGGATGAAGATAAATCAAATTCTTATGAAGAAATTAAAACTGCTGTGCTAATGAAATTTAATGTTACAGAAGAAACATATAGACAGCGTTTTAGGAACATCAACGTGCCAGATGGAGAGACTGTTCGAGAAACCTACAGCCGACTTAAAGGACTATATAGAAGATGGTTACGGCCGGATATTCGCAACAAGGAGGAAATTGGGGACGCCATCATCCTGGAGCAGTATCTTCGGGTACTCCCTCCTGACATCCGCACTTGGGTGAAGGAGAACAATCCACAGACTGGGGAGGACGCTGCAGCGCTGGCAGAGCATTACAGTGCAGTACACAGGGCTCCTGTGAGGCCGAGAGGAACTATGGTGAGGACAAGATTTGCTGAAGGCAAAACTCACAGACCGCCTCGGATGGACAATGTGGACACTGCGGGTGGTGAGAAACCAGCTCATTCAAATGTGAAGTTTAATTTTGTGTGTTATTACTGTCAGCAGCCAGGACATAAAGCTTCTGTGTGCCCTCTAAGGAAGTCAAAGGTTGTTGAAATGTGCAGCATACCTCGATGTGATAACAAGAATGATGATTGTATGCCTCATAAACATGTAGTGGAAGTCACCATTAATGGGAATTGGGTAGAAGCCTTGGTAGATACAGGAAGTTCGCAAACCCTAGTCAAGTCGTCAGTGCTTAAGAACATCCTACCTGACTATGACCGAAATGTAAACATAACCTGTGTTCATGGATGTAGAAAAGATTATCCAACTGCAGATGTAACAATTGCAGTGGAAGGCCAAGCCTTTATGTTAACTGTTAGAGCCATTACCTGAGGCAGATGTTAGTTTGTATGAAGGTGGACAGAAAGAAAAAAAATCCAAGCGTCAACGCCGTCAGGAGAAAAATAAATGTGTTGAAAAGGTGAAAAGTAATGATTTGGCTCTCCCTAAAACCCCACCCATTGATTCAGAGTGGCAAATTCCTGTGAATTTCAGGGAAAGTCAAGAAACTGACTCTTCTTTAAAGCCACTCTTTGCCAAAGCTTATGTGGTTGAAGGGGATCAGAAAATAAATGTAGCTCAGAGGCAAAATGTTGTTGATGATCCATTCATAATAAAAAACAACCTCTTATATCTTGCCGATATTGAGAAGCCTAGGTTAGTTGTGCCAAAAGAGTTCCGCCAAGTAATCCTTAATTTAGGTCATACAGTACCATGGGCTGGACACTTGGGACAGGCAAAAACCTATGATCGCATTGCTCGCCGATTTTTCTGGCCAGGTTTATACACAGATGTACTAAACTACTGTAAAACATGTCATGATTGTCAGCTAGTAGCTCCCACTAAAATCTCTGATCGTGGCCTTTTACAGCCCTTGCCGATTATGGACGTGCCTTATGAGAGGATTGCCATGGATGTAATTGGTCCCCTCCCAAAAAGTAGTCGCGGGTATAAATTTGCACTGGTAATTTGTGATTACGCCACACGATATCCAGATGTCTATCCATTACGCTCTCTTCAGGTTAAACACATAATCCGGTGTTTAATAGAACTGTTTTCGAGAGTTGGACTTCCAAAAGAAATATTGACTGACCAAGGTACAAATTTCATGTCTCAGTTAATGAAATCACTGTATTCCCAACTTGGAGTAAAAGGCATAAGAACTACACCATATCATCCAGAAACTGATGGTCTTGTTGAAAGGTTTAATGGCACCCTTAAACAAATGTTGAGGAAATTTGTGGATGAAACTGGCAAAGACTGGGATAAATGGGTACCTTTTCTTTTGTTTGCATATAGAGAGGTGCCACAGGCATCAACTGGTTTTTCACCTTTTGAGTTGTTGTATGGAAGACAGGTCAGAGGTCCCTTGGATGTGTTGAAGGAGAACTGGATGGCTGAGGAGGCAACTTCTACTACCACCAACATCCTATCCTACATCCTCCAAATGAGAGATAAGCTAAACACCTTCAGAGAAATGGCTAAGGAGAACATGCAACAGGCACAACAGAAGCAAAAGGTATGGTACGACAAACGTGCCCGTGAGCGAGAATTAAGAGCGGGTCAACAAGTACTTGTATTGCTACCAACTGGACCAAGCAAGCTACTGGCAAAGTGGCAAGGCCCATATGCTGTCACGAGAAGGGTAGGTCCTGTGACTTATGAAATTGAATGTCCTGATAAAAGGAAAGATAAACAATTGCTGCACGTTAACCTGTTGAAAGAATTTCATCAAAGAAACCCTACAGAGAAGAGGGAGGAACATATTCTGATGATCCAGGACATACAACTGGAAGAAAAGGCTACCCGGGAAGCTGAAGCTGACATGAGGCCCTGCAGAGAGAGATGCATGCCTGAAGCCCGTCCGGAGCACTTGACACAAAAGCAATGGCGTCAGTTGGGTGAGCTCAAAGAATCTTTTCCTCCATTGTTTTCTGCAAAACCTGGAAGAACGGATATTATATCCCATAAAATAGTTTTAAAGGACTCTAAACCTGTACGTTTGAAGCCATACAGGATTGCAGAGCGGATGATGGAGCCACTGAAGAAGGAGGTCCAGATGATGTTGGACATGGGAGTGATTGAACCTTCCAGAAGTGAGTGGTCAAACCCCATAGTGTTGGTTCCTAAAAAAGACTCTGCTCAACCACGTTTCTGTTCCGATATGAGGAAATTGAACAGTATTTCATGTTTTGATTCATACCCAATGCCACGCATTGATGAACTGCTTGAAAGACTGGGAAAAGCCTGTTATATCACAACCTTGGATCTTTGTAAAGGTTACTGGCAAGTGCCTCTTGACCCAAGTTGCAAAGAATACACAGCATTTCAGATCCCAGGGATGGGTCTGTTCCATTACACTGTGTTGCCTTTTGGTCTCCATGGAGCCCCTGCAACTTTTCAGAGACTGATGGACATTTGGCTTAATGACTGTTCTAAGTTTGCAGCTGCTTACCTTGATGATATAGTCATCTACAGTGAGTCCTGGGAGGAACACCTGGAGCACATGAAAGTTGTCCTGACAAGGATACAGGAAGCCGGCTTAACCCTCAATGCAATTAAGTGTTCATGGGCTCAAGAAGAGGTGAGATACCTTGGGTACATTGTGGGCCGTGGACAGATCAAACCCCAGGTTGAGAAAATCACAGCTATACAAATGATTCCCAGGCCCAAGACAAGGAAGCAAGTGCGATCGTTTTTAGGAATGGTGGGATGGTACAGAAGATTCATCCCTCACTTTTCAACGTTGGCATCGCCTCTAACTGATTTACCAAAAAAATCTGCCTCCAAAATGATTTGGACTGATGAATGTGAGAAAGCCTTCTGTTTGTTAAAGATGCAAATCTGTGAAGCGCCTGTGTTGCAGAGTCCTGACTTCTCGAAACAGTTCCTGGTACAGGTGGATGCCTCTGGTGTTGGCTTAGGAGCAGTGCTAGCCCAAGGAGATCCTGGTGAAGAAAAACCCATCCTCTTCATTTTGCAACATATCTACCATCATACTTTTCACCATATTTCATGATTAATTGGACCAGTTTAACTACTATCACAAATTATCATGTTTATTACAGTATTTGCCAGTTTAAACTAATTGTTCCTACTTTTTAAATGACCTTTTGACTATGTATGCTTTGGTTGTTGTTTTATTTTGGTTATATATTTTTTTCTGCGTAAATGTTGTTTGTACATCGCATCTAATCTGTTTGTTGTATTCAGGAACTATTATGTACATATTTACAGTAGTCTGTGATGTAGAACACAGGAAGAATAGCTCCTGTTTTTTGCAGTATAGCTAAATAAAAACAAACAAAACAGAGAAAATGCGATTAAAAATGCTGTACGCTGGATAGTTTGCACAAAGGACCCATATCTTTTATTATCCAGAATCATTTTTATTGCCAAGTGCAGTTTTTAGACAATACAAGAAATTTTACTTGGGGGATGGTACGTAAAAACATTGGGTGACCAGGGCTGTGTTCAGGAAGCTGGTGGCATACTCCGCTTTGTCCTATTTCAGGGTCGCGGGGGTCTGCCGGTGCCTATCTTCAGCTCACACTAGGCGCTAGGCGAGGGAACACCCTGGACAGGGCGCCAGTCCATCGCAGGGCAACACAGACAACCACTCACATGGGGAGTTTATGCAAACTCCACACAGGAAGGACCCAAGTGTCAATAAAAAATGTTATTTGGACATGTCACTTGATCTATTTAAATACCCTACTGGAATTTTCTGCAACATTTTTTTTTTTCTTTTTCATCATTCTAAACCTGATGAACATAAATCTGCATCCATACCCAACTTTGGCAATCAAGGCTTAGTGCTTTCTGGGTTGATTGGCCGGGGTTTTTGGGTGACGGTGGGGGGGCTTGCCACCGGTGCTGCCTAAGGATCAGTTGATTCTGGGCTGATTGGCCTGGGTTCTTGGGTGACGGTGGGGGGGCTTGCCACCGGTGCTGCCTCAGGATCAGTTGCTTCTGGGTTGATTGGCCAGGGTTCTTGGGTGACGGTGGGGGGGCTCCGCACCAATGCTGCCTCGGGATCAGATGCTTCTCGGTTGAATGGCCAGGGTTCTTGGGTGACGGTGGGGGGGCTCGCCACCAATTCTGCTTCGGGATCAGTTGCTTCTGGGTTGATTGGCCAGGGTTCTTGGGTGACGGTGGGGGGGCTCACCACCAATGCTGCCACGGGATCAGTTGCTTCTGGGGTGATTGGCTGGGGTTCTTTGGTGACGGTGGGGGGGTTTGCCACAGGTGCTATCTCAGGATCAATTGCTTCTGGGGTGATTGGCCGGGGTTCGTGGATGATGTTGGGGGTGCTTGCCACCGGTGCTGCCTCAGGATCAGTTGTTTCTGGGGCGATTGGCCGAGGTTCTTGGATTATGTTGTGGGGGCTTGCCACCGGTGCTGCCTCAGGATCAGTTACCTCTTGGCCTGGAGTCTTGCCTCTATTGGCTCTGAACCTGGCCACTGGCGGGCACCCTGTGATTTTTCTCTGGGTGTGGGTCATGACTTTTTTGCTTGGGTCTCGGATGGGGTGCTCCTTGGGCCCTCCCCGGAGGTTGGGCGTTGGGGCATTAATGGGTTTGGCGATGTGGGTTCTAGCAGGGGTCCTTGTAGCAGGTGTTCGGGGCGGCAGCGTGGTGTGTTCGATCCTGGCCGCTCTGCTGGGGTCTTGGATGGGGAGCTCCTTGGGCCCTCCTCGGGGTTTGCATGTTGGGACATGGAGGGGTTTGGAGATGTGGGTTCTCGCGGGGGTTCTCATAGCATATGTTTGGGGCAGCAGCGTAGTGCGTTCAATTTTTGCTGCTCTGCTGAAGTCTCGGATGGGGGGCTCCCTGGGCCCTCCCCGGGGGTTGGGTGTTGGGGCATGGATGGGTTTGGGTATGTGGTTTCTTGCTGGGGTCCTCGTAGCAGGTGTTGGGTGCAGCAGCATTGTGTGAATGTTTTTTGCTGCTCTGCTGATGGTTCGGATGGGGGGCTCCTTGGGCTCTCCCCGGGGGTTGGGTGTTGGGGCATGGATGAGTTTGGGTATGTGGTTTCTTGCTGGGGTCCTCGTAGCAGGTGTTGGGTGCGGCAGCGTTGTGTGTTTGTTTTTTGCTGCTCTGCTGATGGTTCGGATGGGGGCTCTTTGGGCCGTCCCTCAGGGTTGGGTGTTGGGGCATTAATGGGTTTGGGGATGTGGGTTCTAGCAGGGCTCCTCGTAGCAGGTGTTTGGTGCGTCAGCGTGGTGTGTTTGGTTTTTGCTGCTCTACTGAGGTCTCGGATGGGGGGCTCCCTTGGCCCTCTTCGGGGGTTGGGTGTTGGGGCATGGATGGGTTTGGGGATGAGGGTTCTAGGTGGGGTCCTCGTAGCAGGTGTTTGGGCCGGCAGCGTGGTGTGTTCGGTCTGGGCCGCTCTGCTGGGGTCTCGGATGGGGAGCTCCCTGGGCCCTCCCCGGGGTTTGCATGTTGGGGCATGGATGGGTTTGGGGATGAGGGTTCTAGGTGAGGTCCTCGTAGCAGGTGTTTGGGGCGGCAGCGTGGTGTGTTCGGTCTGGGCCGCTCTGCTCGGGTCTTGGATGGGGAGCTCCCTGGGCCCTCCCCGGGGTTTGCATGTTGGGGCATTGATGGGTTTGGGGATGCGGGTTCTAGGTGGGGTCCTCGTAGCAGGTGTTTGATACTGCAGCATGGTGTGTTTGGTTTTTGCCGCTCTGCTGTGGTCTCGGATGTCTTTCTTCACTGCAGTCGTAGCCAGCTCTTCACTGTGTACCAGGCTGCCCTGAGCCAAAACTGCATTGTACTGGATGCTGGGATCTTTATCCAATGTGAGGAATCGGGAAGCAATTTCTTCCTTTTGGGAGATGTTCATGTTCTGAGGGTTGTTTGACAAATTAGCATCTGTCTGCCTAAATTCCATCCCTAATGTCTGGAACTGTTCATAGGCTTCAATCACCTGTTGTTGAATCATGGTGGGTCTGTCAGAAGATGTCTCCATATCAGGTTTTTGGTTTAAGAGAGTACTCTCCATTTTTTCGTTTCTATAATTCCTTGTTGATGTAATGGACTTGTACTTCTTTCTCGGTTGTTGGCGTGAAGATGAGTGTCTGCTTTAAAGGACTACTTTTGTATCAACGGAACCTGTGACATCAAAGGAACATGCTTTGATCTTGAGAACCTGTTACATCAAAGCAAAGGAATGGGCTGACTTCTAATTGGCTGCTGAAGAGAACCTGTGACATCATCAACAGCAAAGGAAAATTCTGACTCCTGATTGGCTGCTCAATAAGAAACGTTAGTTTGCACATGGACGATGCTGGTTGCCCTTTGATCTCTGTCCATCTGATGGGGTCTCTGGTGGGGGGCTCCCTGGACCCCACCTTGGGGGGTTGGGTGTTGGCCATCGGTGTGTGTGCGTCCACGGGGGCCCTCAGGATGGGGTGCCGGCCGTGTGCGTTTTTGTCCTTGGCTTTTGGCCTGGCATCTCTGGGGTATGGGGTTCCATCACTTTATGCAAGTGACACTACCCTCAGTTAAGGTATCAAAACGAGAAGAAAAAAATTAAAAAAGTATTTTTAATGTGACTCTGACATCATCTAAGGTTAAAACTCACAATTCACTAAACACTATTTATCACTGACTTCTTTAGTTAATTAGAAAGAGACAACTGCAATGATAGGTCCATAAGTCAACATGTCAAACATCATTAATCCACAACTATTTCATGATAAACATCTTCTATATCAGGGATTCTTAATCTTGGGGTCAGGATTATGCTACGTTCACACCAAACGCGGTTTCTGCGGCACAAGCGAACAGATTACATGCAAAGTCAATGGTTTAGACGCGCTGGGAGGCGAATTATTCGCCGGTGGGGCGGCGCGGACTGTTTCGCGCGTTGAACGCGAAGGCTGCGGCAAGCGCGCTCCCGATTCTCGCGTTATTCGCCGTTCGCTTGAGTTGAAAATATTGAACTGGGACGCGAGAGAGGTGAGAGACGCGAGATGTTCTGAGAGTCACGTGACAGTCTGTGAAAATTCAACATGGCGGCTCGCTGCCTTGACTAGCATACCAACTTTTTTTATTTGTAAATATTAACACTTCTTACCGTTAAATCCACGCCACAAACGAGAGCCGACCACGCGCCCTCTCACCAGCCAGAGTGGAGGACCTCGAAGACTTCATCGACCGATATTACGCCGAGTACGTAATGGAATCCGGACCGAAAGCCGCGAGCACATCAGGTAAGTCCGCTAAACGCCGAAAAAATGAATCGACATCAACAGACACGTCAGATCTGGAGGCAGAATCCCACACCGAGGTCCTAAAATCCATCAATAAGAGGCTGGGTGTGGTCGACTTGCTGCACCAAGATTTTCAGGAAATGAAAACCAGCCTGGAATTTGCATACCAACAAATTCAGGACTTACAGAAAGTCAACCAAGATATCCATTTGGCTTTATCTGCGGTGACCACGGAGGTAAAAGAGCTGAAAAATGAAAACAGGCTTCTTAAAGAGACAGTCCTGGATATCCAATCTCGCAGTATGCGACACAACGTAATATTCTCAGGCATTCCAGAAACCCCCAACGACGACCCAGAGGCTCTGCTGAAAAACTTCATGTCGTCTGCGCTTAAAATCCCAGCAGAAACCGTGAAAAACATCACCTTTCACCGTGTCCATCGTCTCGGTCCACGCAGAGGTAACCACCCACGCCCTATCATTGCCAAATTTGAACACTTTCAACAAAAAATCCAGGTTAAAAGTAAAGGTAGGGAACTTAAAGGTACGCAATTCGGCATGAATGATCAATTCCCTCGAGAAATAAATGAACGCCGAAAAACCTTATATCCTATCTTCAAAGAAAACCGACAGAGAGGCCGTAATTCCAAACTGGTCGTAGACAAGCTTTACATAGATGGCCAACTATTTAGGGATTCTAACATCACCCCCTGGCTCTACTAAGAAAAATAAAATAAAACATGTAAATAAAAAAAAAAGAAAAAACACAGGTGATTTATGAGTTAATATTGAAAGGATAATTCTCCACTCATGGTGTAGTTCAGGTAGCACTATTTAAAAGGTAAAAGGTAGTATGTGTGTGTGTGTGTATATATATGTACTCTATGTGTATGTATATCTATATATATGTATGTTAACAAAACTTTAAAAAAAAAAAAAAGAAAAAAAAAGAAATATAAACAATAATAATTAAATGTGTATGTATGTGTGTGTGTATGTATGTATGTGTATATATATATATATATGTGTGTATGTATGTATGTGTATGTATATGTATATATATATGTATATATATGTATATATATATATGTATATATATGTATATATATATATATATATATATATATATAATAATTGAAATAATTCAAAAGATAAATAAAATAAAATAAAATAAGGGATATGTGTATATATACTAAATGTGTGTGTATGTATGTGTGTGTATGCTTGCTCAGATGTTGGTAAACACGTATAGGCTCGTACAGTTTCACATGACACTCTCTACCCCCATGTCACCTCTTTCTTCTCCAACCCCTAACCTTTTTTTTTTCTTTCACATCCACTCAATACCCCCCCTTCCTACACTTTATATAATTACCCTTTGCGTGTTTTATTCTTTTGGTACTGGTTGTTGTTGTTGTATGTTTGTGCTTCTCACTAACCTTCTCAACCCAGCCCCTTACCTTGTGGTGGTATCGCATGATAAGCATTTCTTCTCCTTCTTTCTTGCATTGAAGTCTATCACGACACAGCTGTGCACAAATGCTCTCAGACTCTTGGTTATGCTCACATTCGTAAGGACTAAACCGCACTCCTTTCCATGTCTCAGTTTACAGTAACATCTTGGAATGTGCGTGGCATTCGCTCGCAGGCTAAAAAGATCAAGATATTTGATTATGTATCAAGATTAAATGCAGACATTGTTTTCTTTCAAGAAACTCACTTACTTCAATCAGAAGAAAAATCTCTGACAGACTTAAATTTTAACAAAATATATAACTCGTGTTTCAATTCCAGGCAAAGAGGAGTCTCGGTTCTTTTCAACAAAAGGTTGCTCTTTAACATAATCAACTCCACCATAGACCCAGAGGGTAGATATATTATTATCAAAGTGGTAATCTATAATAAATGTTTCACAATTCTAAACCTCTACGCCCCCAATAACGACGACCCTGAATTCTTCCACAGAGTTTTTTTCGGAGCTATCGGACCTATCTGCAGATTCATCTGTAATCATCGGAGGTGACTTCAATCTGACACTCAACACATCATTAGACAGATCCAGTAAGTGCCCAAATACAAAACCGTCTCGATCTGCTAAAGTATTAATGAATTACATGGATGATCTTGGAATAGGTGACGTATGGAGACTGAACAATCCAACTAAAAAAGAATACACCTTCTTCTCCCCTGTGCATAAATCCTTCTCCCGAATCGACTTCTTTCTCTCAAATAAATCCATTGCACATAAGATTTCCTCTAAAATACATCCTATAATCATTAGCGATCATGCCCCGATATCCCTCACCCTGAAGTGTGACCCTAATCAGAAATTATCCTCTCTGTGGCGCTTTAATACTTCCTTACTTAATGACAGTGAATTTGGTAAAATGATAAGAAAAGAATGGGAGGACTTTCTATTAACAAACGATTCTCTGGAAGTGTCACCGTCCTTACTCTGGGAAACCGGCAAGGCTGTCATCAGAGGGAAGATTATATCATACTCTTCTTATAAGAAAAAACAGGAGCAGATAGCAGAAAAAACGATTGAAGAAAAAATTAAGAAACTTACGGAAGAATACGCAGCTAACCCGTCTGAACTTTTATGGAAAAAAACTCCAAAATACAAAACTTCATCTGGACATAATTTTATCTAAGAAAACGGATTTTATTTTACAGCAACTACGGTACAAAAACTTTGACTACAATAATAAATCAGGCAAATATTTAGCAAATCAGCTTAAACACAACAAAGAAAACTATTTCATAGCGGCAATTTCTGATAATTCAGGTCAAACTTTAAACTTACCTCAGGACATTAATAAGGTTTTTCATGATTACTATCAAAACCTATACTCATCAAACTTAAACCCTGACCCTGATGATATGAAAACCTTCCTCAATAACTTAAACCTACCACAGCTCACCATAGAGCAGAAAACCACCTTAGAATCACCATTAACCTTACAAGAACTACAAAATGCTTTGTATAGCATGTCAACAGGCAAAGCACCAGGTCCAGATGGGTTCCCTGCTGAATTCCTAAAACACTTTTGGTCAATACTGGCTCCGCTCTTTTTCAGAGTAGTAACAGAGATTAAAAATAAAGGTTATGTAGGAGGTCACATGAATACAGCAAACATTAAATTATTACTTAAACCAGACAAAAACCCCATGTTACCCTCAAGTTACCGTCCCATCTCACTTATTAACACAGACATAAAAATTATTTCCAAAGCACTCACTTCCAGGTTAGAGAAAGTCGTACAGTCAATTATATACCAAGACCAGACAGGATTTATTAAAAATAGACACTCCACAGACAATGTTTGAAGGCTGTTTAATTTGATCAACATGGCACAGAACTCTAAAAAGAAAACAATAATCTTGTCACTAGACGCAGAAAAAGCATTCGATAGAGTCAACTGGTCATTCCTCCTTGCTGTCCTTGACAGATTTGGCTTTGGAGATTCATTCATACAATGGATCTCCACCCTATACTCTAAACCTAAGGCCTCAGTAACCACAAACAAAATAACATCCCAAAGCTTCACACTGCAGAGGGGAACGAGACAAGGTTGCCCACTCTCACCTTTGCTTTTTGCAATATTTGTTGAACCTCTCGCATCAGCTGTTCGTCAGAACTCTGTTATTAGAGGAATCCACTCATCCATCTCAGAACACAAAATTAATCTTTACGCGGATGACATCTTACTCTATTTAGAAGAACCCCAATCTTCATTAGAAGAATTATTTAAACTAATAAACAGCTTCTCTAAACTATCAGACTATTCCATTAACTGGTCAAAATCATCAATCCTTCCTTTAACGAAAAATTCATGGAACCCAGCAACCCAAAACCCACAATACCCCTCCCCCACAAATATAATTAAATATCTAGGCTTAAATATATCACCAAACCTAAATGAATTAATTAAACTGAATCTAGACCCTCTGTTGGATAAAGTCACAGAAGACCTGCGGAGATGGAACAATCTCCCCATCTCACTCCTTGGCAGAATAGCCTCAGTTAAAATGAAAATCTTACCTAAAATAAACTATCTGTTCTCTATGATCCCACTGAAACCACCAACGCAGTGGTTCAAAAGATTAGATTCTGCAATTACAAAATTCTATGCTAAGAATAAAAAACCCAAAATAAGCCTTTCAACTCTTCAAAAAAATAAAAGCGAGGGAGGGTTGGAAGCCCCTAATTTCACGCATTATTACCTAGCAAACCAAATTCTATATATAACAGAATGGTTAAAACCAAAAGAATACCACAACACCTGGCTAGAAATAGAACAGCTAGACTGCAAACATATTAAACTCTCTGATCTCCCTTTTATCACTGTGACCCTGAAACGTCATAACTGCTTTAAAAACCCACTGATTGCCTCCACCCTGACTGCGTGGTGGAAAGCCCTGGACATAACAAATGTTCAATTAAAAACTAACATGCTGTCTCCAATCTGGCACAACCCTGACTTTAGAAACAGAAAAACACCACTCTATCTAAAAACATGGGAAGATAGCGGAATTATTCATCTCCAAGACCTCTTCGAAAATGATAAGCTCAGGACATATAACAATCTAACCCAAGCATTCAATATAAATAAAAGTAACTTTCTACAGTACTTACAAGTAACAGAGACAATAAAGAAAACTACTCCACTAGACTTAACTACTTTACAACCTCCAGAACTGGCTATATATATGAAAAAAATCTCAACAAAATCAAAAAAACTCTCAAAAATATACAGAGCGCTTTCGAACACTAACTGTAATTACTTACCAATCGCGAAGTGGGAGGCTGAACTCTCAATCACCCCGAGCACTGATTTCTGGACAGAAATTTGTTGTAATACTTTTAAGATGACAAAAAACACAAACCTTCAGCTAATTCAATACAAGGTCCTCCACAGATCCCACATTACCCAACAGAAAATGCATAAAATGGGCTTCTCAGCAACAGACATCTGCTCTCAGTGCACCCAGAATACAGCGGATTCCTATCTACATGCCTTATGGCTTTGCTCCCCAGTTCAACACTTTTGGATTCTAATCACTGAAAAACTGTCCTCCATTTTGGACTGCAGGATTCCTTTATCTCCAAATTTTTGTTTGATTGGAGACCTGACAATGCTTCAACCTCCAGCAAACCAATCACAATCAATCCTTGCGGCACTAGCCATAGCAAAAAAAACAATATTACTAAATTGGAAAGACAAAAAATCCTTAAACATAAACCAATGGCAAAATCTCCTCACAGAATTTATTTCCATGGAAAAGATGTCTGCTCTCAGAAAACAAAAAAAAATAATGTGCTTTGAGGAGCGTTGGACTCCTTTTTTAATTGCATTAAATCTAAATTTTTAAAAGCCTGATGATCTAGCCTGCAAGCGACTGCCAGCACCACTCTTTACTAACGCACTAGCCCAACTGTAGGCCTGGGCCGCCTTGGGCCTCTGGGGTGGTCTTGGCCGGGATGGCTGGGGTGGGTTGCCGGGGTGTCTTGTTGCCTCGGCACGGGTGTGCATTCCTTCTGGGTGTTCACGAGGTCCCGGGGCTGTTTGATTTGGCGCTGTTGCCCCTTGCATGCGCATCTGGTTGGTCCCTGGGGCTGGGGCCCTGCGTGCTCCCCTGCCGCTCCTTCCTCCTGCTCCCTGTCCCCCTGTCTCGTCCTCCCCCCCCTCCTCCTCCTCCTTTGCTCTTGCGCCCGCCATCCTGTTGGGTTGGGTTTGGGGGGCTCCCGTTGGTCTGGGGCACTGGTGGGGGGGCTGTGGCTCCCGCCTGGGGGGCGGGCGGTGCCGTGCCGGGTGGGTTGGCTGGGGGGTGTTCTCGTTGGGGGGCCTGGGGTGGTGGGGTCCTTGGCTCCGGTCCGGGGGGATCCGGGGTGGGGGTGGCTTTGGGGGTGGCTGCTGCCCGGGGTCGGCGATTGCCTCCTGGGTCGCTGGGTGGCGGGGTGTGGCTGTGGGTTGCTCCGTCGGCCCTTGCAGGTCCTCGGCTTGGCTCCCTAGGGCGCGCCCTCGCCAGGGATGTCGCTTGCGCGACGAGCCAGGCGGGGCCCCCTCTGGGGCTTTTGTTTGACCGCAATGGCCGGGGTGTGGCCGTTACGGCTAGGGGTGGGGGATGCTATGGGGCCTCCCCGGGTTCGTGTTGGGTGGGTGTGCGGGGGCGCGGCGCGTGGCTCTTGGCCTGGTGGATCCGCGTCGGGATTGGCTGGTCTGCTGGCTGGGTGCACCGGGCGCCGTGGGCGCCATTCCGGGGCGGGGGCGTCACGGGGGTGGATCCGTGGTCTGGGT